>NC_057808.1:552583072-552883072 GCF_018294505.1 Triticum aestivum | reverse complement strand
ACATGCAACACTTCATTTATTAGGCTATAGACTCATCTTATCTTATATGTGTGATGTTACTCATACTACTAGTAACTACCTATGTTACCGCTTTCATTTCTTTCTTCATTTATTGCTTGCCACATCATCTATTTTATTTAAATATGTGTGATGTTACTACATATGTTACTCCCACTGTGGATAGTCTTAGAGCAAGTACAATAGAGACTAGTCAGCAGGCTAGAGCATCTTCCGCGTCAGCAAAATTATAGCTGGAGGAGAGAGAAGTGAGAAGAGAGAACCAAGCCGGCGCTTCATCAGTAGCCGAGCGATAGCACAGGAAACGAGGGAATGGAGCCTGTATGCAGCCTATGCGAGAGCTATGGCCGGCATTTAGCTCCTCCCAGCCAATCCTTTGACTTTCCTTTGCCTCTGCACGCATGCATGCATTAAATGTATAGCTAATACTACAGCCATTCTACTATACAAGGTTTTTCAAATACAGGCTATAGATGACATGGCGCTGCTATATAGCCGGCAACAGGCTTTACTAGTATTAACCTTGCTCTTAACCATGTATGCTCGCATTTATTTCTGGATTTCCGGCGATGCGTATTCAGTGGGAGGAGACGTTTCCGTCGACGACGAAGTGCCTACAGTGATTTCGTAAATTTTAACATGATATGCCGGTTCAATCTTTTGGAGATGCTCATAGGAGTAGGATGTGCGTGTGTGCGTTTATAGGGATGAGTGTATGCGTGTGTATATGAACGCTTGCATCTGTACTGTGTTCTAGAAAAAGCATATACATATTGGAATTGCTAGTCAAGCTATGTGGTTGACTCATTTAGGATTAAAGGAAATAAGCCAAAGAAAGGAAAACGCAGCACGCTCCCACGACCCCCACGATCAGCACGATCTCTAGAAGGTGGGCACGTCTCTAAGCTAATCCATGCGCTGCCCCTCCTATAAATACCACCAGGGGGTTGCTCTTGGGGACTCCATTTTTTCGCTCTAGCCTCACATTGCTGCTCTCATCTACATACACACTGAAACTACTACTGTAAAAAAACTACACATACACGCCGCCGCCGCTGCTGCTGCAAGGCCTTCGCCTGGCCAGGAGCCTGAAGAAGGTAGGTGGGAATCATGCTACTCCTCTAATCTTCTTGCTTCTTGGTTGGTCATGATGATACAAACCAAGAAGTCTCTCTGTATCTCTCATCATGTTCATCTTTCTCCTTGATTGATCATTATGATACAAATCAAGGAGCATTCTCCATATAGCCCCATCTTGACATTTTACCTTGGCTGATCATCATGATACAAGCCAAAGTGTGAATATGTTTAAGAGAGGAAAATTTGCCCTTTATTGGTCATTGTGATACAAATAAGGGAGTATTCTCCATATAGCCCATCTTGACATTTCGCCTTGGCTGATCATCATGATACAATCCAAAGTACAAATATGTTTGAGAGCAACAAAAAAAGACTCCTTGGCAGATCATCGTGATACAAATCAAGGAACATACAACATACAATTCCATCTTGACATTTTGCCTTGGCTGATCATCGTGATACAAGCCAAAGTGCGATTATGTCAAAGAGGATAAGTTTTCACTCCTTGGTTGATCATGGCGACCCAAACTAAGGAGGACATATTTTCCCTTCCATTATAGATGAGAGCGACGCAGAAGTAAAGCTCCGGGAAAAATAAATATGAAACATACATAAACCTTGGATGACCATTTACAGAAAATCATAAAATAAATATGTGCCTACAAAATGCACTCATTATTTGTTGCATGCTTGAGTTGCATCACTCATGTACGTCCAAAGCTAGTGCATGAAAAATGTATAAATTGGGTGCTTGCCCAATTATATTTGAAGCCTCTTGTTGGTTACATTGCGGACATACATGCTATGCCACGTTAGTACTAATACAAACAGGAAGGTAGAAATGTTATATACATCTGTCATATAGATGATTAAATGAGCATACGCTGATGCATATAGAATGTGCTAAGTGAAATCTAACGTGTGGACATGAGATAATGAGAATACTAGTTGTCTCGGTTCGCACTTAAATAAAACATGCCCAATAAAATAAAATGAATGCGTGTAGGTTAAGTTAAAAATATAATCCTACATGTCTAAAATATGAAATCTAGAGTGTACAGACTCTATGCAATGTGCATATACTCTCAACTGATGGTTAGAGTATATGCCCGCGACCCATAATTGAAAAACATATTGCAGCCAATTTGCTTTAGTCCTAAAATAAAGAGACTGATTTGCTTAGCTAGGCTCCATGCATGTTTGCGATAATAGCTAGTGCATGTACTAGAATAGTATCTCACGTTGCTGGTGCTTTAGTAACAGGTCCTGTCATCAAGCGTATTGGATAAAAGGTAACAAGATAACATATGTGATGGTTCTGATATTAGAACCCCCTTATATTAAATTTCCATGCATGCGCAGAGGTCAACATGAATTAAATCACGTGCCCTATCATCTCATGCATGATCATATGTGCATCAATAAAAGATGAGAATGCATGTATTAGGTGGATGCTTTGTTAGTCGACTCATTACTCATTAAAATGAAATTACTTGAAATTGATTAAAATAGCCGCATGGTCATACTAGCATATCTTGGTTAAGTCGACTACACAAGTTAGGTGTCCGATGCAAAAAAAAGAAGCAGCATGCATTGCACTCGTACTCTACGTACTGCTCATAATAGTACAAGAGTAAAAATAATAAATGAACAAGACACATGCTAATTTGAAGAAGATCGAGAATGCTCCCCCGAGCACATTGGCGTCAACGACAGCGAGGATGAGCGATTTTTCTTAATCCTTTTGTAGTAGTCATGTGTTGCAATTCTATGTAATAGGATATGTTAGAATTCTTCGGAGATGTAATTAACAGATCTTTTATATAAATGTAAGAGTTCTGGAAATAAAGTACCTACAATGTTTGATCTTTTTATTTTATGCATTTATGCGCTTAAATATATTCAGTATGTATCAATGACATGGACGCGTGTCTCACGCCCATCATTTTCCCGTCATCAGGCTGCCAATCACAGTATACCGTGCGGTGCCAAAGCAGACGTCATTGGTGGCGTGCCTTGTGCAAGATGGAGGACAAGGAGAAGACGAGTTTCAGTTTTTACATCGTTCTCCTTGCTTTTCTTGATCAAGTACATCCATAGGTTGTGGGTTACCATTGGTGTTCAGCTTGTGTGAAGTCAGGACCCTCTGTAATGTTTAATGGATGTGATATTGAGTTGGCCGTAAGTGGTGCCACTGCTGGCATTTGGTTCAAGTTCGAATTTTGCATCTTTCATCTAGATTTATCCTTTTCTTGATTTGATAAACGCCTATGTGTGCACATGTTGTAGCACGTGCAAAGTATTGTTATAGATTTAATCATCTCGTTAAGTTCAGCATGAAAATCACAAGTTCATGGTTATTAACATGCCAGCATTTAGGTCAATTTGTTAGAATTTTAGTTTTGCCTTCAAAGGCGAATGGTTAAAACTTTCATGATTATAGGAATGGCTGAGGGAATAGTTGGTGTTCAAGAATCAAGTGACAAGTCTATTTTAAACGATGACGAGAATGAGGTGTGGGAGTAGTACATCAAATATGCTAAAGCAAAAGGATTTGGTGTGAGGAGAAGAAGATGACAGTGAGGATAATGGACAATGAAGTACCTTACAGTTTCTTTCTCTCGCTATGGTAATACTCAAGCCCAACTCAAGAAATATGTCTGAACCTTTTTTTTCAAACGGTGGATTTTATTGACTCAAAATGAAGCATCAAGTGGATACGAAACATAATGAGCACACACACCCAGCCTCTGCATATTTAGGATGCACACAACCAACACAACAGAACACACACACACACACACACACACACACACACACACACACACACACACACACACACACACAACACACACACAATGAAAACACGTCGGTAAATAGCAAAGTCATAAAAGACCAAAGCTTTGCCTAAGTGAGAAAAGACCCAAGGCGATCAACACAACGATCGACCAAACTCCAGCAACGGGTATATTTGCACCAACCATTATATGACACCACAAGGACCACGAAGTTCTCCAATGGCAACACCTTCAAGAAGGGAACAACGCTGAAGCGCTGCCATCACCGGATCTAACCACTAGAGGCCAGAATCTAGGTTTTCACCTTAGAGAACAAGTCCAAGCATATCTGAGCAATGCCTTCATCAAGGTCACGACGCAAAGACATCGCCATTTCCAGGTATAACCAACTCGAGTCATACCTAGGTTTTTCACCCCGAAACAAGTCAGAATATGATGTAAAGCTAAAATTAGTATTACTGGTGGTCCTGATGAGAAGCTTTATCTTCCAACACTAATTTTGGATCATATTCACACATTAAGTCCACATAAATCTCGGTTGTTCAAATGCAACAAAAAGCTAAACTTCTATGTCAAACGGAGGCTTGAGCTCAACAGATAGGTCAGAATACGAGTAAACAAGAATTTCAATTATTTTGTTTTCGCAACAGTTGGTCATGCTAACCTAACATTTTGTGAGAAAATTGTCGCAATGTTCTAGAGAAAACAAGAAGGTTAAAACTTCACAGTTGTGATGGTGAAGTGGTTCACGACTATTTTGTCAAAATGCAATCCGAGAACCCAAAGTTCTTTAGTGGCATGGATCTTAATGATGAATCCCAGGTTAGGATTGTTTGTTTGGTCTAATTCTGAAAGTAGAGCGGTGTATGAGTCTTTTCGTGACGTTGTTACTTTTGACACAACATATATATTTGATGAACAAATATGATATTCCTATTTCTTATTTTGTCAGAGTGAATCATCATGGTCAATTAGTGTTGCTAGGATGTACTTTATTATCATATTTATGAAAAAAATAGTTAAGTGACTAATGTGTTTGTGAGTACGCAGGTAAAAGTCCATGTGGATTTGGCTTATCCAAATAATTATGACCCCTAAAAGTTCTGGAACAATTGGTGGAAAATTGGATGGGATTTTAGCATCGCAATCAGGCATGGAACTTGTATCACTGTAGTGCGAAGATGTGGCACAAAAGTGCAAAAACAACATTGTTTGACAGGCAAACATAGTGCAACGCATTTCTATTGGAAGCGGCAAATGCCCTAGTACTGAGTGTTGATGAAACAACTTGAGATGGCTTTAATGTTCTCAATGGATGGCATGGCGGAAGGGGATTTGTAGCACACATGGGGAGGGGGCGCCGACCCTATTTTTCTTTTGGCTTTCGATTTTCAATCCTTTATATTTTTAGAACCACAAGTCCAACTTATGTTCCGTTTGCTTATTCGTGTTTCTTGTAACAAGGGATTTTAAATAAGTTCATTTTGAATATTCCCTCCATTCCCTTATAAAATGCCATTGCATATTTTTACATCTAACTTTGACCATTAATTTACCAATAAAAAGTGAGTTATATGCAACAAAAAGTATGTCACTTGCACATTTCAAAGAACTTTCCGATGATAATTTTTTATGACATATAATCCATGTTTTATTGATCAAAATTATAAGTCAAAGTTTGAACGATGTAGACTTGTATAAGGGAATGGAGGGACTACATTTTAACGAGTTTTTAAAACTTCATCAAGTTTGAGTTGCTGAAACTTGGTCCAAGCAACTGACAAAATCACAAGTTTCAGGAACGAAAACTTAAAACTTGGTGTGCCCTCGTGCAGAATCAACCGACTTTGCAGATTGCAAGGCAATCAGGCGACTGAGCACGGCTGTGTAGGTGCGCGTCCCCACACCTGCATGCCACTATGAATTTCCGATGGCATGGCCTCCTTTTATAGTGAGAAATTGCAAGAAAGCAGATTGAGTTTTCTTGTGTTTCATATGTTGTTGAACTATGAAGCACGCACGTGAACCGGGAGCGATCTTTGGCCGGAACCAGGCGGACGCAGACAGCAGCCTGGGCGGGGTTCGATGGCCGCGTCTGGCAGCTGAAACTTGGACGAGAGCCAGCGATCTCCGAGCTGGGCGGCGTGAGATCTGGACGCGCACGGGGATCAATGGTGTCCAGCACGAACCGACTTCGGGCGGCTCGAGCTGAAGAGTTGCTGGAGATGAGATCCAATAGGTGGCGAGCTAGATCGAGGCGAGCAGTGTAACCTCCAGGGACGGCTACACGAACGGGGTGTGGACCAGCAGATTGTCGGGCGTGAGCAGACGGTGTTTTGGCCAGAGACAGCAGCCGAATGTCAGGTGGCGGGGCAGAAGAAAGCAGCGAAAACCGCAGAAGATACCGGGGGCGCAATGGATCGAAGCAAGAGTTTTATACGTGCGAAAAAATTGACCGAGGATCTAATACCATGTGGTGAATATGCAACTTGTATTACATATTACAAGGAGGCAAAATCTAGCATGTATACATGTACAAGAGGATGTCAAAAGGCTAGAATACAAAGGCCAAAGACCATCATTTTATATAACTCTAACACTAACCATGTGAGCAAGTTTGTCGTTTGTTTTCCTAATTATGTTCTGAGAAAAAATATGTGTACTACAAGTAGCAGATTTGTCTTTCTTGTGTTTGACATGTTGTTCCACCGACCAATGGGCATGTTTGTCAAACTTTTACCTAATTTTGCCATGAGAAAACTTGTTATTGAACGATAGCTGATTTATGTTTCTTTGCCGACCACATGTATAAAATCGTTCATTATTATTATATAATTAGGAATAAGTTTTGTTCTGTCCTTCTTTACCTTCAGGCGACCAAATACGCAGTTTCATACATAAAACTTTGCAGTGCATTTAAACAGGGTTACTTCAAATCTAGAAATGCTGGCCATATTTATCTTCGCCGGCTGAGATAAATACGGCTAGTATTTCTGGACAAGAAGCATGCACAAGCAATGTGATGATGATGCGGCATCATATGAGCCAGCACTCACATGGATATTCCACTTCCTGGACTAGAAAGATGAAACTGAGTACAAATGGTTGGTTATTTTAGGGTACCGATGTCCCGTGCATACTGCGTTTTCTTTATCAATATTTGATAGACAAGGGAAGCATGCATGTATGCTAAAATATTCTAATTGTGCACGCCATATATGAGAATATATGATCCACTGTCCAGTATCCACGATGAACACCTTAATTTGAAATAAAACAAGGGATGTGCCATCCTCCATTACCCTTTTCTCTCTTACAAGTATCTGCCCTTGTTAATCCATAGTACGGTTCTCTTTGAACTATTGTTTGGAACAATATTAGTTTCTCCTTGCACCGTGTTAAAGTTGCAGCACCCACTTGGATCAACGCACAACACCGAGGTGGAGATCGTGCCAGGAGGTATAAAGTTGGGTGGGATTTTGGCAGGGAAATCATGCATGGAACTTGCATCACTTTAGTGCGAAGATGTGGCACAAAAGTGCAAAACCAACAATGGTAAAGAGGAAAACATAGTGCAACGCTCACCCTAGTGCCGAGTGTTGATGAAACTACTTGAGATGGGTTTAATGTTCTTAATGGATGTCATAGACTCCTTTCATAGTGAGAAAACTTGTAGCAATTGTGTTTGGTAGAAACTAACTAGCTTTTGGTTGCACGACGCCTCATTTTGCTTTGAACACACTTTTCTTCTAACTAAGCCCCTCAAAATTCCTTTTCTCCAATGATTATATCAAGGCGGGGGGCAGTGCCCCCCCCCCCCCCAACCCCACAACCCCCGACATGCACATATCTCCACTGCATGATACACACAAAAAGTAAATAGATAAGGGCGCCATGCATGTCCATGTGAACCAATTACTTGTACTCTTGCAAGCAAGCAAGTACTAGAGAAAACATGGAGCATTGCATTTCGAGCACATCAATGAAATTGGACAACGAATGTGTGTTTCTTCTAAGAAAGCGTAAGAGAGCACACTCTCTAACATCTTCAAGTCATCAAGCCTCGTATACAAAACTAACTATGAACTGAATGTCGTCCTCTGTTTACTGATGCCATTCTCTTGGTGGTAGATACTCCCCCCGTTCCACGATGAAGCCACCTTAATATGAAATAAAACAAGGGATATACCGTCCTCCATTACACATTTCTCTCTTACAAGTATGTGCCCTTGTTAATCCATAGTATGGCTCTCTTTGAACTATTGTTTGGAACAATATCAGTTGCTCCTTGCACCATGGTAAACTGGCCACACCCATTTGGATCAACGCACAACAACGAGGTGGAGATCGTGTCAGGAGGTATAAAGTTGGGTGCGATTTTGGCATGAAAATCAGGCATGGAACTTGAATCCCTTTAGTGCAAAGATGTGGCACGAAAGTGCAAAACCAACAATGCTAAAGAGGCAAACATAGTGCAACGCTCTTCAATTGGAAGAGATTGTGTTTGGGAGAAACTAACTAGCTTTTAATTGCACGCCTCCTCATTTTGCCTTGAACACACTTTTCTTCTATCTAAACCCCTAAAAATTATTTTGCTTTAATGAGCAAGGATGGGGGCAGTGCCCCCCCGCCATACACTTCGAGATGCAAATGCAAATGCACTCCTCATCGTCCTAAGCACAACCCTCGGGTTGTACCTGATGGTCAAGTATAGGAAGAGGCCTCCCCACATCTACTACTTGCCATATTCACCGTGTGCAGGAGCGTTTGCATCTGTCTCTGTGTCTCATACAAAGGTAGAGAAAACTTCTCCTCTCTGAATACTTTCTTTTTCTTATGTCCACTAATTTTAAACACGGTGTTCTGCATGCTTTGATGAATTCACGAGCGAATGTGCGCATTTTAAGTCTTGGAGAGATGTACAATTTCAAGTTCTGTTGACCCACAATCGTAACCCCTCCCCCTCTTGTTCAAATTGGACAATTATTTTATTTCTATGTTTTTCATAAGCTTTGAAATGGAAAAACCCGAGCGTTATTGTCTCCTTCCCTGACTCCCTTTTACTTTAGCCCTTTCGGCTCATCTAATTTCTTCCTCTTTCAAGAATTTAACCCCACACTTTTCCGCTTCTAATTTGATAACGCATTTTGTCTCGAGGAGGGGTGCTGCTTCACCTTTGATGGCAAGCTCATTGATAAGGCCAATAAGCCTTTTCTCCAACTTTGTAGATCCCATTTGCAGTCTTAGCCCAACACCGCGAAAATTGTTGAAGATGACAAATTTACTGTTATCAGTGCCGAATTGTTTTTTGGAGAAACCAAATTTTCTTGTGCAACTGCCGTGGAATTTAGGACGAAATCGGTCATGCAAAAAAAAGCCGTGAGTAACCATCATTTGCCAAATGTCAACATTCTAGCCATTATACACTACCAATACACCAAACAAATAAATGGCCTCTCATCCTCCGATAAGGTAAGCGAACCGAGAAAGCAACAACCCCAAATAGCTGGCCTAAAAAGTACATAGTAGCGTAAGTGCATAACCAAGCGCAAGGCACGTTTGAGGCATCCGACCTAAAATCTAGCCCGAGACCTGGCAAACTGTCTAATTCTCGCCTAAATCGGTGAATTGATTCTGGCCTAAGGCGGTGCATTTTGAGATTCGACAAGTTTTGCCATTTTCTACCTAAATCTGGGTCATTATTAGGCGGATCATGCAAGTGCCTCGCTCGTATGCCTGGCGAGTGCCTTGTTCAATTTGTGGGCTTGGTTGGGCCTTGACTATTTTACAGATGCAACAAGCAGCAGGCCGGATTCGGTTCATTGTATATCGGCTCGTCGTGAGAGTACATCAGAATTCAGTGTTGTCTATGGACTCACACCCTCGAAACTAGTACTCCATTGAAAAGGATGCAAAGACGTCAAAAACTAAAAAAAGTTCAGGCGATTTCTTTCTTTAGTTAAGGAGGAAGAGGAAGTACTATTAGATAGAGGAAAATAAATAATGCTTAATAACTCTGCCTATTTTCTTCGTATTTGGATGCTTTTCTAACCAACTTGTGTGCCTCCACTCTCCTCATTTTTATACATTGTCAAAGTAATTATTATTTACCCCATCAATATCAACAACAGGAAGGATTTTTAAAAGCCCACACTACTCCCTTGTTTCTCCATTCCCTTTACATACACAATACTATACACTCACCCAATGCATCAGCCAAAATATAAATTCACAAAGAGATGATTTTTTTGGCAAGCAAATCAAATATGTTCGGAATTCAGAAATCCGTTCATGTATGCCCTCAAAATTGAGGATAAATAGTAGATGTTCAGAATTCAAATTTCACTCATGGTACGCTTTATAAAAGCTAACCCATTCCAAATCATCATGCCAAAGAACATGTTTCACAACAAAAATCAAACACAGCTCTTCACCACAATTATTAATATAAGAAGTTAATTGAACATCATGGCAAGCTAACTAAGCTGTTGAATCTAATCGAACATGGCCAGCTTGTGCTACTCGTCACCAGCTCTGCACTCCATCATGATAGCCTCAGTGTTCACCACGCCGTCCTTCTTCCTTAGTGAGATCTAGTTGGTCATGGGTCATCGATGCACCTCTCCTCTAGTGGCTTGTAGAAGAGTAAGATCTTGCAGTCCAAATACACTCAGGCCAGCAAGACAAGAACCGATCAGGCACTCACCGAAACTGATCCACACCACGAGAACAACATCGCATTTAGCAACAATCCAAACTAGCTCAAATTTACAGATACTTATTTACGATTCGACTTTAACAACAATTTTGGTCAAAAATATCCTAACCAATTTCACCCTTATTTATGATATGTTTGTTCTGAGTAATGTCAGAGAAACCCTCTCCCAGTTTATATAGGTTATAACAACAAATGTTTGTGTTTCTCAATTTTTAGTGTAAGAGAGACTTCCATTGATCAACCAGCAAGATTACAATCGGTAGTTACATGGTATATGCACCTGCTCTGAATCTCAGCAACCCAGGTGCCAAACACATTCTGTGACGGAGAGAACACAGCTAATTCATCGGTGGTCTTTTTTCCGAAAAAGGGGAATTATCCCCGTCCTCTGCAGAGTGTGATACAAACAGGCATATATTTTTGATTAGTCTTTCTTTGACCCTAGAAACTCAGCAATCCGAGAAGGATTGCAGAACTCTGTCGATATCTCTACACAGGAAGAAGAGCTTGGATCTTTCCTTGGAAGCGGCCTGAATAACAGCAGAGTTGTCACCTTCAACCACACAAGGATGAAGGATTCCGACAAGATCATGCTCAATGCAAATAAGAAGGCCACAGAGACGGAGGCGAGCTCTTCACAGCCAGCACATTCAGAGAACAAGTTAAATTAATCACAGCGGCGAGATGATAACGAACCACAGCACCAAAGAAAGCATCACCTAAAACTAAAATGAAAGAGGCGTCAAAGCGGTTTCATTTTACCAGTTTCAGCGACAAGGTCTTGAACTATAGCAGCAGGAATAGCGGGGTACTGCAACAAAGATAACGAAGTTGGACCTATCGGGCGCAGAGCTACCATGTAATCAAATATCACCAATGATGTTCTACAGTTAGCAAAATGCTCTTAACAATATGCGATGACACCAGAGTGACCTTTGACGGTGTACTAATTTACCTGACTTAACCCACTGCAACTTATTTGTTCATGGACAACTAGGCAAGAAAAACTTGAGGCTTCATTGTGTCCATTGCATTTGCAATGGTTTAAGGTCCGAAAAATATGGCTAAAAGAATCTGCTTAAAATGCAGATATGGCTCCTGCTTGTTGGTCCTTTGGCATTCTACCGAGAAAGTCTCTTGCCTCGCTTTATAGAAAAACTTGAGGCTTCATTGTGCCCACCACACAAGCATCAATCCGTACAAATGTCTCAAAGTCTAGCCAGAAGGAAAAGGAAAGGAAAATAAAAGGAGGTACGTGCTGGGGCAGCAGCTCAACATCATGCCCAAACAGAACTAAGAAAATACCACAACTAATCAGGCTCCGAGGGAGGAGGAGACAGACGATGTGCCAAGATGTGAAGCCTGGACGCCAACTCCTCTGCGTTAACACGCTCATGCAGTCTGCTAAGAATCTTCCACTTCTGCAAAAAACCACAGAAGTTGTAAATTGCATCAGACAGTCGCCGCAAGATGGTGTGTTCAATAACTAGTTTATTCCTAATAATAGTCCAAAGCGTCCAAGACAGCACACCAAACCCAAGCGGCCAAGCCAATGAAGGCGACTGTCAGTACTAGAGCAAGACTTCAGATACAGCAATATGCAACCGCTTCCCCCTGATTTTTTCCTCGGGAAATTCAAACAGAGTAGCACAAGTGATGATTGTGCAATCACCTTCGACAACATTGAATGACTCCAATGCTTTAGAGTGCTCAATATTGTGCCATCACCTTCGACAACAAAGAACGAACCCTTTTAGCAGCATTAGGCATGAAGAGAAGAATGTATACCACTTTTATTCAGTCAAAAGTCAAAACCTCTACAGCAAAAGAATTGTTGTGTATTGTGTCACAGAGGGAAAATATCTCAAAGCAGCTTACCAGACGTTACCATTTGTGCCTGACAAATCTTGCCTCAACAGCTGCATCTCAGGTGACAAGCATAAACTAACTAGGTCTACCCTTGCAAACAAGCAAGTCCTACGGAAAACAGGGAGAATTGCATTTGGAGCTCGGAGATGAGATTAAACAATGAATGCATGTTTATTTCTGAGAAAGCACAAGAGAACACACTTTCTAACATTGCCAAGTCATCAAGCCTCGTATAAAAAAACTAATTATGACCTGAATGTCGTCCTCTGTTTACTATGCCATTCTCTAGGTGGTAGATAGTAGAAGTTAAGAAGACCATTTTCATACCTGAAAGTGAATGTTTAATCTAGGAAGGTCAATAGAAAGAAGATAACACCAAGTATTTGGAATAGCAACTGAACTGAACTGTAATCCCTCCGTTCCATAATTATTGTCGCGGTTTTATTTGAAATTTGAACTAAAACCACGCCAATAATTATGGAATGGAGGAAGTAGTACTACCTCCATCCCCAAGTAAGTGTCGCTGATTTAGTACAAAGTGCATTTTCATTAGTTTCTTTAAGAACATTTCTTCCCGATCGTGATCTGCCAGCAAAATAATTCAGCTTTCAGCTCATGTCCCTCTATTTTTTATATTGCAACTATGTTCTGCCACATCTCTCCTCTTGTAACGATCTAATCAGCACTCGGGCTTATTGTTTCACTACTTCCTTCTGCATAAACAAAAGGCTTATGACAATATGACATCTTAAATCCTATGGCTAAGTATTACTTTGTTGTGTCACGTGTCTTACTGTCGGTCATTAATAGACCAAAGATACGATAAGCCTTTTGTTTAATAGACTAAAAAGGAAAGAAAATCATGCATTAAATGTAAAGATATCCAAATAAATCAGGGCCATCACTGCATGTTGATTAACCAAAGATACGATATACTACTAGTAGTATCTGTATTCATAATATCAATATTTTCTTTTAAGTTATGTTCATAAATGCCCGTGGTGTAAAGAGCCAGCTGGGGAGTATTTATTTGGATATATTTACATTTAATGCATGATTCTCTTTCCTTTTTAGTGCTCGGTTCGGTGCTTAAATTAGACTTGCGGAGTGCAGTGATCAATCCTCGCAAAAAGCTTTGTATGCTGTACTTGCAAACAAATTAACAAATGCAGACTCTTACCATGCTCTTCTTCCTCACCCTAGCCATGCTCCCGGGCCTCATAGCCAGCACCTCGTCTGTCATCAACACAACATGCTCCAAGATTCCTGACATGTCCTACCACTATTGTGTTGGCGTGCTCTCAGCCGAACCAACAGGTGCCTCCGCCATAGATACGCGTGGGCTGGCCGTCGCCACTGCCAACCTAACCGTTCACAACGTGACGTCCACGTTGCATATGATGGGCGACTTAGTGTTGGAGCTCAACGCTTGCATCGGTTATTATAAGTATATGGTTGATTTGATAGTGGCTGCCGTTGATGACTTGAACAAAGGACGAGATGCTGAACTGATATACGAAAAGTTATATAAGGCCTCATATACGCCCCTAGATTGTGATATTGCATTGTTTGAGGGAGCCGAGAAGAATCCCATGCAGGAAGAGAACTCAGAAAATCAAGCTTTGGCCCGCATAGCGAGTGGCATCGCGTTTCTCATGTGGCATGGACGTTCTTAAAGGATATGTCTGGGTACTTAACTTTGTACTACATCTATCATATGAATAAAGAGATGTCTCCACCCCTTACATGTCGTGTCCCCCTTTCTGTTTTGCTTGTTTAAACATGAGTCGTCTGCAATATGTTGGCCTACTGTTTGTTTAGCACCTCATCGACACATTAAATTTCTATTCCATAAGCAGATCTCAACTGTGGTACAACATAATCATGGATTCATTAGCAGTGAACGGTTTACTCTTGTCCCCCAGAACATGATGAGCACGCATTTCTTGCCCTGAATATACAAATTCACTGGGTTCTAGTTTTTGTACTATCCTCACAATTCACAACCACAAAAATGGAATTGTTTCCTCCACAAAGATTAACTCCTTATCTGAGAACCAGATCTTCCAAGACTTCTGTTTGCATTGATTGGATACGATTTTGTGTGGTTAATTTTTACTGAATGTAGTAGGATAGTGTGTCGGGAGGTGGAGCCGCGACTCGCTTATGTTTTCCTAGAGCTTGACGGTGTTACGCAGCAGGGTTTGCAATGATCACTATGCCCAACTGTCCTGTCGTGGCCTGCAATCTGTCTGCGAAGATGGCTGGAACCTGGAGGTTGCGAGCCAAAGTCTGAAAGAACTCGGGCTTGTCACTAGTTTCCCTCGATTTCATTATGGGCTTCGTGGTGGCGGGCTTCCAGTGCTGTTGTTGCTGGGCAGGATGGGCATTGCGGACGAAGCGATCACTCGTTCGCCATGTTTAATCTAGGAAGGTCAATAGAAAGAAGATAACACAAGTATTTGGAATAGCAACTGAACTCAACTGTAATCCCTCCATTTCATAATTATTGTCACAGATTTATTTGAAATTTGAACTAAAACCACGCCAATAATTATGGAATGGAGGAAGTAGTACTTGCTCCGTCCCAAAATAAGTGTCGCTGATTTAGTACAAAGTTATAGGTAGTATATAATAACTTAGGTTACACATGGCATCCTGAAGCTTGGCTATTGGCTATTGCACACCGTCGCTGACAAAACCTATGGCTGGCAACAAAGGACTGCACAAGGGTTTTGGATATCATCTACTCCCTCCGATCCATAATAAGTGTCGTGGTTTTAGTTCAATGAGCTGCTTTGCCAATGTCTCCTGAGCAAAATAGTGATACACTTGCTAGTACAGTATCCAAAGAGATGCGCGCGGAGTTGTCTCTCACACAGACCGAATACAGTATCCAAGACTCCAAGAGGTTCTGGAAACATTGAACCAAGATTGTTCAGAACAGTAGGTTAATCATACCGTCAGCGTCGTAAGACATGTGGCATCTTGAATTGTGCTTGATCATTTGAAGTTGCGGTTTCCTATTGCCGCCATTGCTACATGCGGCACTGGCAGTCTTAACATCATCGGCGCCATGGACGACGCTTGGCACCAGATCCATACCAGTCAAGACGGTGAAATATTCATCCACAGTTGGATCATATTTGATATGAAACAAGAAAGACAAATGAATCTCTGTCACTTTCATTGATGATCTCTGTACATTATATATCCCTGAAGGGACGCGAACGAATGGACATATCCATTCAGGAGGGAACGAGGAGAGACGCGACGGTTGGAAAAGGCTAACCGCCTGTCGGTTTACAAGGTGGAGATTATCCATAATTAACTATATCTAATTAATTCCTAACACTCCCCCTAATCTTCGCCTTGATTATGTAGAGTCATCATCTTGAAGTGCTCCTCCAAAAACCCCGTGGGAAAAATATGAGGAAATATACATAATATGCCATGGAAAACTCCTTACAAAAACCCCATGGGAAAATAAGGAGAAACCGACATATCTTACTATTTGTATTACTATTGCCTCATTAAAAACCTTTCATGAGAAACTATTTAGGAAAAAGTCATAAAGGAAAAGAGTGCAATACAAAAGATCCGAAGATCTCGAACAGGTTATCGTTCAGGAGTGCACTCCCCATGAACCTTGCAAATAATAAAGTCACCTCATACCAATTCCATTAATCTTATTTCTGGAATGAAGAACTTGGTAAAAACTTTGTGAATAAATCACCAAAATTATCGCATGACTTCATTTGCAAGATATTCATTTCCCACCTTTCTTCAACTCATGGGGAATAAAATACTTTTAGAGCCATACACATTCTAGTGTTTCTCTTTATAACCTGTCTGCATCTGCATAATACAAACAAACAAAAATTATCTTCATAGATAATGGTGGGTGGTTCCTACCAACCAATCCCACTTGAACTTTCAACAAAGTTCATCATTCCGTGAAGTCACATACATTCATGTGATGCTTCATACAAATCAGCGATTTCAGAATGACTAGTGGATGCAGCACTAAAATATGTCTTCTCGACTTCCTAGAGAAGGTCACACCTTCATTCGAGGAGACAAAAACCAGTCCATGATCTAGGATTATGGGGATCTAATATATACCCAGCATCACAATCCAACCATGGTCATATCTTGATTTTTTTTCTCATAGAACAAACCAAGATCTATAGTGTCCAAAAGATATCTAAAAATATTCTTCACACCAACCCAACGCCTTTTAATCAGTGATGCATTGTATCTAGCTAATAAATTTACTGCTAATGAAATACCAGGCCTGGTGCAGTTTACTAGATACACCTGTGCTCTCATTGCACCGCGATATGGAAACTCAAGTCCAAATATCTCTTCATCACTGCCATTAGGCCTTAATGGGTCCTTATCTCTAGTAATCCAGAGGTCTCAAAACCATAGTTCTTTAATGGATATGACTTATCCATGTTGAACTTTTAACAATCTTTTGGATAAATGTGGACTGATGAACAAGTATTCCCGAAGGAATACGCTCAATTTCGAAACTCAAGCAATGTTTGGTTTCAACAAATCTTGCATCTTACACTCCGTATTAAGATGATATGATTGTATCATGTATCTCTTGTGTAGCTCCAATGATACTAGATCATCAACATACACAGAAATTGTACAAAATCCCTCTTTGGATTTCTTGATGAACATACATGAACAATCATCAATGTTTGAGTAACCTTTTTAATAAAGGAACTCACTCAGTCGGTTCTACCACATCATTGCCGACTACTTCAAGTCATAATGACTTCTGAAGCTTTACACAACACATGTTGCGATTCAATTCAGAATTTCCATTCCTTCGGAATTATCATAGAGATATCTGAATCAAGTGACTCATATAGTTATTCAGTCACAACATCCATCAGTTGGATATACAAATTCATTATTCACTGCTAGTGATATGAAATATCGGAACGTTAATCCACTCATAACAGGAGAACATGAATCATCATAAATGATGACAGGTCTCTGCGTGAACCCCTGTGCTACAAGCCTCGCTTCATGTCTCACCGCCTCTTGGTTTTCATTTCTCATGAACAAAAACCAACTGTGCTCCTCCAAGGAACACATTGAGAGGAGTGGATATTACTGATCAGGTCAATATCCCCTCTTCTTGAGAGCGAGCGCCTCCTCAATTGTTGCCTTCCTTTGGATCCACCAGAGTGTCCAAGACACTCAGCCATGCATGGACTTAAGTTCTAGATCCAATTCAAGGTCTTTTGCAATTCTTGAGAAGAAATAAATGTCGACATAATGTAGTCTTTATATTATATGATTCTCCTGAATCCATAAACATAGTGGAGATTTCATCAATACCTTTTTGACTCTTCTTGATTTCCCACAACAGTTGAGTCAAGGTCTTCCGATGTCCCAACACCAATATTTGTGTGCACACTCGTGTTAGGTCCCGGATGTGTCCAACATCCTTTAGGTGTCCTTCAACCCTAGGTTGAAACGTCAACATGAAGTTGACCTGCATTTACTGTTTGAGGATTTCTCATTCCCCTCGGGACACTTTTTTAAATTATTGTCCTATGTGTCTAGATTCCTCCCCCTCATTGGTGGCCGAGTGGACCTATGGGTCACATCCACTCTCTTTGACACATTCACTATGGGAACATTTTACTTTGTGACACCTATATACTTAGTAAATGCAATTGGCAGATTATTTGCGATACTTTGCAAATTTAGAAACTTCTGAACCTCTAGTTCAGATTCATTCATACGTGGACCAAGGACTAGATGTCTATTAACATCTCATTCTATTTCCCGGCATTCAATGTGGTTCTTATCTCCCCCTAATGTCGGAAAAATGCCCTCATCAAAATACAAACAGCGTACCGGGCCATAAACAAGTCTCATTTAAGAGACTTTAGGTACTTTACGATTAACGGAGAATTGTACCTCACATAGATCCCCATTTATCTATGAGGGCCCATATATGTACGTTGCGGTGGTGAAATCGGTGCGTATCCAATGCAACCGAATTATCGCAGATGGGAAATACTTGCTAATTTCCACGTACTAACTGCAAGGGGAGACTATATAATATGCAGTTGGTCGAATTTGTATGAACTATGCATTATGTCAAACTGCATGTCCCCAACTAAATGTTGGGAGATTACAATTCAATAGGAGCTATCTTGCTATCAACTTAATCCTCTTGATAAGTGATTCCGCAAGATCATTTTGGGTATGTACACAAAGTACCAATATGCTACATAGTTATGCCTCAATCTAGGCAGTAATCATCAAATGCTCATGAACTAAATTTCGCAGCATTATCCATTCTGATGGATTTTGTCCCGTGCTAGGATTGATTTGCTCTCAAATTAATGATCTGATCAATCAACTATGTAAAAGCATGGTCCCTTATAATAAGACACACATTGGACCATCTCACCGATGCATCCAAATGCACTATAAAATATGTGAATATGCCATATAACGGTTGAATTGGATCACATATATATCTCCTATCCAAGGAAATCCAGTGGCCCATCCTCTTTCATGAGATAAGATGGCCTTGCGATCGGTTTCCTAGTTTGCACACATCGTGCATACATAATTCAATGAATTTGGAAAATTCACACCGTTAGATTGTGTCCAATTGAACCATCAATAATTTTCTCATCCTCCCAATACCAGGATGACCAAGGCAATCATGCCATATCTTGAACTTCTCAAGATTCTAGAAAATTATCTTATACGCCAATGCATATCTAATTTAATGTATGTATAATACAATCCACAATATAGAGAAGCATTTACTCTAGGATTTCATTCAAATCCTTTTTGTTGAGTCATGAGTAGGCTTCCAACCTCACTCATTATATGAGTTTCAACATAGAAACCATTGCGGATATCCTTAAAACTCAACAAGGTACGAGTAGAATCTTGATGCATGAATGCATCCATGATTACCATATAGTACCTATAGGGAGTGTAATTGTGGTTTGACCAGAACCAACAATTACCATATCACGACCATAACTTGTCATGACACGTTCATTACTCTTCTCAAGAGTATGATAATACTTTATCTCCCTTAATATTGTGTTAGTAGACCCAGTTTCCACTTAACACATTTTCTTCTCAGTTGGGTTATTTCATAGGTTTCTATAGAGTTCAATATACATATAAACTCATATAGATATACATGCATTATATGTCACTAGGGGCGAAGTCCACTAGTATGTCATCGACACTAAGTAGTGGTCCTTCCTTTTGCCGAGCATGCTCCTGGTTACCTGCATTCTGAGGAACATCTCGG
The DNA here is from genome assembly GCF_018294505.1 of Triticum aestivum. Taxonomy (NCBI): domain Eukaryota; kingdom Viridiplantae; phylum Streptophyta; class Magnoliopsida; order Poales; family Poaceae; genus Triticum; species Triticum aestivum. The sequence goes on along the minus strand of NC_057808.1, from coordinate 552,863,268 downwards.
AAACTTTCAACCATAGGGAAATAACCATTATGTCCAGTAAGCTTAATACAGGTTCCCATGAGCCTTTTGCCCTTGGCAGTTGGTTGCATGTACTGATCCACCAAATGGTTGGAATATCACGTTTCCTTGTAGTGTGAATCATACAACCACGCCTATAGCAATCTTCAGAGTTGCTAGCCTTGTCATTGTTCTTAAAATGACTTTTGCTCTTTTTAGCTCCATTCTTACTCTGCTTCCCATCACGTCTCCACTTCCTTTCACAATTGACAGAATTCTTCGGTCAAAATCCTCATACAAGGATTGAAAGTGGAGATCATTTCCTCGATGAGATTGGCATCTAAAACTGCGCAATTGCAGAATCTCAAACTTTGAGTAGATTTGGTGCCCATCAGAGTTGTATGTTACCACAGACTCAAAGTCGTGGAATCGGACGAATGTCCATTTGCCATACCCTTCATGTATAACCACCACTCTCTATTGATCCCAACAGATCAGGGTGTGAGATGTGAGATGAAGGGTAATGCAACATACTATGCTATATTAGCTATAGTAGGAGCCCTCTGAGAATGTGCGGTTATGGTGAAACTGAGATTCAAGCAAACTCAGCAAATTCATTCTGGATATGCTCAACATATCCTGCATGAAATCTTCATGCCCATTAATTTACTCGATAGTAAATTTTCAAGTATCATCAACATATAGCAATTACGTAATTGCCGAATCAATATGTTGATATACTTATGTGCTTTACGACACAGTAATGCACCATAAACAGTTGTAAAGAAAAAACACATAGGTGCAAATATTGCATCGCTCAAAGCTAAAAATAGAAAAGAGAATCAGAAAAAAAAATTGGTACCGAGTCGAGTACCCAAACCAGTGGCTTAACACCACGTTGTCTGTTTCTCTATCTTCTTTTTCTTTTACCCGTGCGACCTTCCGGCCTAGCCCACCTGATTGTAGCATATTTGAGACGCCTAGTCTCAGGGCTGTGGACGTTCCATGGATTCATATGGGATTAGCATATAAGACGAGAGCTGAATTGCAAAATATTCAAAGAGATAAGGCTGCTCATCCTGTGCGGTTGCCGCTGCCATGACTCGCCCTCGCGCTGCCGCTGCAGTCTGAATCGCCGACGCCGCACCTTTCGCCAGTCTCGTCGTGTCGCGCTGCCGCAGATGCTGTGTGTTCCCGCCGACGCCATGGCGCCGCTAGTAGAGGAATCGTCTGTTGGCCGTGTGGGCTAGTCGCTCCCTCCCGCCGATGATGGCGACGCTAGCCAGGAGAACCCGTGCGTTTCAGGCGCCGCCGTTCCATGCGAGATGCGTCAGGCCAGACGCCGCAGTCGAACGCCGGGAGACGCCACCGCTGCTCTCCTGCACGGAACGCCGCGGTTCGTCGTGAGGCCGCCTCCTCGTGCACCTCCGGCCTTTCTCTCTCAGCGGAGAGACACGCGCTGATAACGTGATATGAAACAAGGAAGGCAAATGAATCTCTGTCACTTTCATCGATGATCTCTGTACATTGTATATCCCTGAAGGGACGCGAACGAATGGACATATCCATTCGGGAGGGAACGAGAAGAGACGCGACGGTTGGAAAAGGCTAACCGCCTGTCGGTTTACAAGGTGGAGATTATCCATAATTAACTATATCTAATTAATTCCTAACAATATTGATTATAGAAGAAGCCCAGGGGATAATTTGCCAGTCGTCGGCGCAGATGCCAAACCAAAGCTTGAGCTCCGGCACATACTGGACCTTGCCTACGAACGGCAGTGTCCAGTCGCCAACTTGGGTCCAGGTGTGTTTGGCCGTGTCCAAGCAGTAGGTGCCCGAACGTTCGGCTGTTTTCTGGCTAAGGAGGTTTATACCCCCGGCCGATATGCAGATGCTGGAGCCGCGCGGAGCACCACGTGCGAGGTGATCACGTGGTCGAGCACCTTGGGGTCACGGACGAACGGCGGCGGCGGGAGGAGCTGGTGCTGCCAGGATCTGCTGGAGGAGGTCAAGGTGGGTCTGCCTGCGGTACACAAAGATCTCGTACTGATGGCTGAGCTGTTTCCGTCACCTCCTGTGACTGTCTCTTCCCTACCGGGACGACCCTCCAACATGTAGATGCTCTCGTCACACGGTCGTCGGCGCCAGGGACGAAGATGGAGACGGGCATGCGCTTGGGCGTGTCAAGGTAGGGGATGTCGTCCACCTGCTTCGTGTCGGCGTCGAAGAGCGAGGTGCGGCGGCACTGGTCGACGCAGAGCACCTTGCGGCCGGCGAGCGGGAAGCATTGGATGCACCAGTAGAGGCTCGAACCCGAGCCCTGGAAGTTGAAGTCTGCGGCGGGAAGCTTGATCGTCCGCATATTCTTGGTCTTGCGGTCGTCGGCAGTTGCGGGCGCGGCGTCTCCGTCCAGGGGCAGCACGGGCACCGTGGTGTTGAACAGCTTGTGGCGCGTGAGGTCGATGCGGCGCAGCGATCTGGCTCCGGGGATGCCGTCGTCCACGATCAGGTTCACGAACCGGCGAATCGTCGACTTAGAAGCCATCAAATCGATCGTCTCCTCGGTTCGAGTAATAGCGGCTGCTGCTGCATGGATTTGGACGTACCTAGCTATACATGGTGAGGAACCAAGGAAATGGCATGGCTTTCAATCACAGAGGGCCGGTTAAGATTGAAGAAGATGTAGCAGATCTACAGGCGGCGGCTGGCCTGAGCAGAATGGCGGCGGAGGTGGCCGTGGGGTGGGCGGCGGCGCGTCGCCAGATTGAGGGATCGAGTAAAACACTGTGATTGTCGGGCGCCCCTACATTTCGCCTCAGTGAGTCCATCTTCCGACTCGCTTAAGGGGCGGGCTATATGGGCCGGCCCCCCCGCGCGGCAGGCCACAGCCTCTTTTTTCGTTTTCTATTTTCGTTTTTCGCTTTATTTTCGTACTTTTGTTTATACTTTACAATATTATAAATATAAATTACAAAAAAATAAAATATTGAACAAGTATTTGAAAAATGTAAATCAAGCATTTGGAAAAATGTTGAATGTGTATAGAAAAATTGTTGATCATGTATTAAAAAAATAATAAATTTTTTACCATGTATATAAAAATATTAAACAAGCATTGGAAAAAAATATGAAAAACTATTTGAAAAATGTTAATCAACCATTTAGGAAATTTTAAATGTGTATAAAAAAGTTGAACATTTATTAAAAAATGTTAATCAAACATTTGGAGGAATAAGACATAAAATAACTCTTACAATTTATAGGTTAAGTGCTTACAAAATGTAGAGAAACAAAAAGAATTATTTTGAAAAAATGAAAGAGGATAAAACAAGAGGGCGAACATAAAAAGTAAAAATGTTAACATAACAAAAACAAAAGAAAATAAGAACATAAGAGCATCTCCAATAGCAGCCCTGTTTTTGGCACGAGACAAGTTCAGATCACGAGAGGGCAAAAAACGGACTCCAACAGCTGCCCAAACTTATAATTTTTTAACAGAAAAATTGGGCAGTCTAAAAAAGAGGCTTCTCGTGCGGCCAATATAGGGCACTTCTGCTACTGCCCAAAAATGCGAGGATGCATCCGGACTCCCGCCTGGCGCCTGTGGTCAGAAACCTTGGATCTTCCGATTGCCTGAAGGCTGTCGCGTGCCATGTCCAGCTCCTTCGACCTGGATACGCTCGTCGTCGCTCCGGCCCTATTTTAGGGCAGTTATTGGAGCAGTTGTGCCCTATTTCGTGCCCAAAAAATGTGTTTTTGTGCCCTATTTGCTGTTGTTGGAGATGGGGCTTCCTCATGCCCAAAAAAAAGCCAGTTTTCGTGCTCATTTTTTACTACACCAACTTTTTTAGCCCAAAATAGGGCTCTAAAAGGATGAGGTAGTACATATCAGGATGGGCGGCTGCGTCCTTAAGCTAATAAATGGATATGTCCACCCAACTCCTCTCTTCATAGAAATGAACCACAAAAACACACACAAAACGGGCCTATAACCCCAGCGGCATAGGCCTATGCCTAACAGCCGAGAAAAGAAGACAAACAATGTTCCGTGAGACACTTCACTGTCATTTCCTATTTGGCGCCTTTAGTGACTGTCAGCAGGCATTTTGTTAACTAGCACTGCAGGTGCCCTTACTTGGGCCGGCCCATCTAGGGGTGCAGCGGGAAGCCGGTTTTTTTAATTCTTTTTCTGATTATGTTTTTTCTTGGACCGGTCTTCTTTGTTTATTCTTTTTACTTTTTCATTTATTATTTTTCTTTATTATTTTCCTTTTCTTCACTTTTTTATTTTCATTTTTCAAAATGAACGATTTTTCAAAATTCATGAACTTTTTCTTTAAATTTAATCAATTTTTTCCAAAACCCATGTGTTTTTTAAAATTCGTAAAATTTTCAAAATTATGCACTGTTTGTACAATTGCATGAACTTTTTTTTAAATCATTTGAATTGTTTTCAATATGACTACCTTTTTGGAAATCATTGAAGTTTTTCAAATTTTTTATTTTTTCTAGATCCCAACCTTTTGTTGAAGTTTGTGAACATTTTTTAACTCATTAATATTTTTATTTTTGGGATTTTTCTTTCTTTTTTTTTGAAAAATCAGATTCGTATTTTTTCAAAAGTTAACGGTGAGTGCTAGAAGGGCCAGCCCATTCCTGCAAGCTAGTGGGCGCTAGATCTCCTAGCCAGTGAATAAGGCCCCGACTAGGAGCTCCCCACTTCACCAGCTGAGAGCGAACAAGCCAACACGGGCTGAATACAAACATTCCCAAGGCGACAACACAGAGCGAGTTTTGATCCAATGGTTATGCTTGTGAATGAAACTAAACTATATCCTAGCGATCTTAATTTTAGGAATCCAATTAAAAATCTGACTAACTCTATTAAATCGTATTAATATTTACAAGCATTAGATCAATGGATGGTAATAAGGAGGGAACGTGTCTTCCCTTGTGTCCCTAAGAAGGAAGGGGGGCGAATTGGAGGGGTACTCCCCTCCTATGGCCGGCACAAGGGGGAGAAATCTTCCCCCTTGTGGCGCCCCCTCCTCGCTCCTCCAACCTATATATACTTGAGGATTTGGCCCTTAAGAAACATACGTTTTGGAGGCTCCCCTAATTCTAGTTCTAGTTGATCCAATTAGAGCTAGATCTAATCCCCTCCATTCCTCATAATTAGAAGCCCAATGTGGTTATAATCTCCTCCCTCTAATTCTTCGGTGATGATTAGCTCTGGACGGCGAATCGCTGTCGGATCATGAAGACTGTACGCTTGTAAACTGTGAAGCGGTCGTGCGTTCGGTCTTCCGGATCGCTCGTGGGCAGTTTGAGGGATCATTCATCGACGGTTCAAGAGACTTCAAGTACAATATAGACTGAGTCTTCTTCAGCTGCAACTCGGAGTGGGTAACGATCCGATCCAAACAACATCTTCATAGTGTTCCTCCCCTTCCAGATGCACATAGCTCTGTTGTTGTGTGGCAAACATCAATATTTAATAAACAAGAGCACCATGCATGCTAAAATATTCTAATTTTGCACGCTACATATGTGCATATATGCTGCACTATTCAAGATGAAGCCACCTTAATTTGAAATAAAACAAGAGATATACCGTCCTCCATTACACTTTTCTCTCTTAAAAGTATATGCCCTTGTTAATCCATAGTATGGCCCTCTTTGAACTATTGTTTGGAACAATATCAGTTGCTCCTTGCACCATGGGAAACTTGCAACACCCATTTGGACCAACACACGACACCGAGGTGGAGATCGTGTCAGGAGGTATAAAGTTGGGTGGGATTTTGGCATCAAAATCAGGCATGGAACTTGAATCCCTTTAGTGCGAAGATGTGGCACGAAAGTGCAAAACCAACAATCCTAAAGATGCAAACATAGTGCAAGGCTCTTCAATTGGAAGATATTGTGTTTGGGAGAAACTAACTAGCTTTTAATTGCATGCCTCCTCACTTTGCCTCGAACACACTTTTCTTCTATCTAAGCCCCTTAAAATTCTTTTGCTTCAATGATTATAGCAAGGATGGGGCCAGTGCCCCCCCCCCCCCCCCTGCCACACACTTTGAGATGCAAATGCAAATGCACTCCTCGTCCTCCTGAGCACAACCCTCGGGTTGTACCTGATGCTCAAGTATAGGAAGAGGCCTCCCCGCATCTACTACCTGCCATGTTCACCGTGTGCAGGAGCATCTGCATCTGCCTGAACATCTCATATAAAGGTAGAAAAAACTTCTGCCCTCCGAATGCTTTCTTTTTCTTGTGTTCACTAATTTTAAACACGGTGTTCTGCATGCTTTGATGAATTCATGAGCGAATATGCATATTTTAAGTCTTGGAATTAGAGATGTACAATTTCAAGTTCTGTTGACCCACAATCGTAACCCCCCCCCCCCCCCCCGTCTTGTTCAAATTGGACAATTATTTTATTTCTATGTTTTCCACAAGCTCTGAAATGGAAAAACACGAGCGTTATTGTCTCCCTCCCTGACTCCCTTTACTTTGGCCCTTTGGGCTCATTTAATTTCTTCCTCTTTCAAGAATTTAGCCTCACACTTTTCCGCTTCTAATTTGATAACACATTTTGTCTCGAGGAGGGGTGTTGCTTCAACTTTGATGCCAAGCTCATTGATAAGGCCAAGAAGCCTTTTTCCAACTTTGTAGGTCCCATTTGCAGCCTTAGCCCAACACCGCAAAAATTGTCAAAGATGCCAACTTTTCTGTTATCAGTGCCGGAAAATATATGGAGACACCAAATTTTCTTGTGCAACTGCGGTGGAATTTAGGACAAAATCAGCCATGCAAAAGAAGTCGTGAGTAACCATCATTTGCCAAATGTCAACATTCTAGCCATTAGCCAGCTCATTTTCCATGAAGCTGGTCAAGCGAGAAACAGGAAGTATCATAGCATACTTGTACACTACCAATACACTAAACAAAAAATGGCCTCTCATGCTCCGGCGAGGTAAATGAACCGAGAAAGCAACAACCCCAAATAACTGGCCTAAAAAGTACATAGTAGCGTAAGTGCATAATCAAGCGAGAGGCACGTTTGAGGCGTCCGACCTAAAATCTAACCCGAGACCTGGCAAACTGTCTAATTCTCTCCTAATCGGTGAATTGATTCTGGCCTAAGGCGGTTCATTATGAGATTCGACAAGTTTTGCCATTTTCTACAGATTATCTCTTGTCAACAATTTTGGAATTTCAAATTGTGCATGAAAATTTTATAAACATGAACACTTTTCCAAATTTGTTAATAAATTCCCAAATATTGATGTTTTACACAAAATTCCAAATGACATACTTTTCTAAAAATTTGTCAACATTTCCGAAACACAAACATTTATTTTACTTATGAACAAAAATTCAAAAATGGGAACATTTTTTGAAATTCTGGAACATTTTTATAATTTGTAAAACATATTTGAAAACAAGAACATTTTTCGGTATTCCAAAAATATTATTATAAAATGAATAATAAAGCTAAAAATTGAAAAAATAAGAAAAAGAAAAAATAAGAAAAAATACAATAGAAAAAGTACGCTCAGGCCTTGCCCAATCGGGCGACGGCATCGCTTCTGTGGGGTGCCTGTTGGGCCGGCCCAAGCATTCCTCAATTAGAAAAAAATCATTAATTATGAAAAAAGAATGTTTATGAATTTGAAAAACATACGGGCTTTTATAAAACGTTTGTAAAAGTGGAAAAGAGTACCTGGATATGGAAAATAGTTCATGAATTTGAAAAAAGTTTGCGAATTTCAGAAAATGATCATGAATTTAAATGGAAAAAAGTTCGGGTTTGGCGGAAGGTTCTATCTCATGGTACCTTTTTTGACCTCATTCACATGGGCCAAACTTTTTTCTAGGGCCTTGTATCACCATTCCAAGGCATCATGTCAAGGTTTTGTGATTTCGACAATTCTGCATTTTCAAATAATGTTTGTGCTTTCCAAATTTATTTGCAATTTAGAAAATAATGTTATATTAAATTTTGTTTCTACACAAATACAAAAAATGTTTGTGGAAATTCAAAATAAATTGGTTTCATTTTTTTCATATTTATTGACTTTTGCTTGAAATTTAAAATTTTGTAGTGCTTTTCTAAAAATGTTCCTGTTCAAAAATGGGTTCGCTCTTTTTAAAATCTGTTCGAGTTATGACACTCTAAGAAATTTTGAAAGACACGAACAATTTTTGACATATCTATACATTTTTTTAAAATGCGAATGTTTGTACTTTATGGACAAAATTTTAAAAAGCAAACATTTTTCAAAATTTCAAACAAAATTTACTAAGCATGAGCGTTTTCTGAAAAAGATAAAAGAAACAAAAAAGGGAAAATGAAAAAAGAAAAAAAAACTAAAAAGGAATAGTGATAAAAGGACCGATTCAACATTGGGTCGGCCCAGGCGCGAACTGAATCAGAAGAAAACAGAAAAAAGAAGTAAATAGGCAAAAGCTTTAGGATGTCCTAGTGTTTAGCGTGGTTCTCCTTAGACCAAAAGGTCTTGACTCCCATTCACGTTGCCTACACTCTTTTTTCTTTTAAAAAAAGTGAAAAACAGCTGAGGGTGCTGCGTATATGTATGCAGGCCACGTATTGGCGTGGGTGGAAAGACCATCCTACCCTTTATTATGAAGGGATATAGAGAGATCTCAGCGGTCAATGTGTTAGGGGGGTGTACTGAAGCAAAGAACCTTGCTATGCGTACGACGAGTTTTCTGCCCAACACTGTACGACTAGAGATAATTATAAATAGTTCAGTTTGTGGGCCATAGCATCTACAGATGATTTGCTCTCTGGTCGTACTGGTCGGACGAGAAAAGCATCGTATGCAAAGAAGTTTCGTGAAGCAAAAGTATGTTAGAATCTACTCCTACCTAAAAGAAACTTCGTCCGACCCTCCCCCTGTTACGTCCTCCACTTCGTCCGACCCTCCCCCTCCTGCACGTCCTTCCCTCCTCCCTCACTTGCCATGGGTTTTAACCCCCAATTAATCGTATTTACTTCGTGGCAAAAAAAATCGGGATTGAGATTCTCCTTTCAGGTCGGAGGCTTGGAGCAGCCGATCTCCTCGTCCACACCCCATTTTCCTTCCCACGCCGCCGCACTCATATGCATCTGTTCTATCACTTCCGTTCATCTCCCCACAATCGTCCGTCGTCATGCGGACATCCCTTGTGACATACTGTTGATTCAACAAAACTGGAGGCGCCACCTGCCGTACTCGTCGTTCGCCGCCACCGTTGAAGTCGCCTCGGACCTCTCTCTCGTCCAACCTCCATCCTCACTTTTCCTGCCATGAGCTGCAATCTCCCTGGTCCTGTTGCGGCGGCGGATGATAGACAACGTCTCGGAATGTCCTGCTCGAGCGCGGCAACGACGGCCTAGAAGCAGCCGTGCAGCAAGAGCGGCCTCAGGCAAGCGGCTGGCAGAGGCGCTAGAGTGTGCACCACGTTTCTTGTACCTGCATGTTGCTGGTGGCTTTGGTCACGTGAAGGTATTTTGTCCATCGATGGTGTATGTATGTCAAGATTTCCAAATGCATGCCTGATTTTCTGTTCTGTTTATCTGTAAAACTATAACCCAGCATCAGCATTCTTGGACGTCGGCCCATGTTTCACTTGATATGTGTGGCACTGCTGAAAGTCTGAGCCCAAGAAAACTCTACCGCCGCTTCATGATTCTGCTGATTAGTCGTATAAAAAGAGTCTTGTGCAGACAAGTATCCTTTTATTATGTTTATAAGTTCATTGCTACCAGTTTTACTTCTCGTTTCTGAACATATTGATGTGTGTGTCTGTATGTGTCTGTATAATATGCTATTATAGGATATTTTATTGTTCAGTCACATTCATATTATAGTTCATCCTTGGAAATAGTAGTATCTACTTAATTAATCGGTACTAAGATCTGGTGGCTTTTTGGTAGTTTAATCAGTATCTTGCACTTCTTATAAGGACTCTTTAGGAACTTCTAAATTTTTATTTTGTCCTTAGTTGATGTGTGTTGTGTCTTCAGGAACCAGTTCATGCAAGTTATCATTTGCCCTTACTTCATAAAGACATTACAAAGTATCCATTGAATCCAAAGTTTTTCCATTTTTTGTGTCATACTAGCTTTTCCACTGCAGATATTGAGGTGCTCGTCGAAGCATATCCTTTTTCTTTGTTATTTCATTGTACAATTATTTTCTTTAATCCATGGTCACCGATCCAGATATACTCAAGATCCCACATATCCAACTTCTCGTTTGATTAATATAGTTCATATCCAAGGAATACATGTTTCTTTTAGATCATGTTATTTATCATGTCAGTAGTACCAATTCCCTTATTAGTGCATTTGATTAGTACTGTCGGGCTACTTTCCAAGAGGGTGTGTTTGGAGATGTCAATCAAAAGGAAGGAACATAGCGTATAGTGGTCCCAGAAGGGTCCAAGAAGATGAATGGAGTCAGTCCTATGTTAGAAAACAGGATGACATTTGGTTGATGCATTCAGATAATTATATGTACCCTGTGGAAAGAAATAGGCTGGAATAGTTTTCAGGTGCACATTGGTCATAGTAGAGGTGGAAGTTAAATGTAATGCCCATGAAGTTGAATTATGACCTTGATTATCATTTCTTAATACCCCATACTATTTTGTATTCCGTTGCAACGCACATGCATTCTCCTAGTAAGCACAAAAGATGAACCTGATATCTTTTCATTGTTATAATATCAAATGAATTATAACAAGTAACGGCTAGTGCTGGTAGCATTTTTATTAGCCTGCTTAGTGTTGGGTACTTCTAGTGAGGCCAACTAATTAAATTTATAATTAATTGCATTCAAATGTAAAGATCACTAACCAAAAATAACCAGACAACTTCTAAGCAGAGCTACTTGTAGACCAGAGGAAGATAAAACTAATCCTAACTCAAAGATACAAATAGTTCTTAGTGTATTCTCTTTGAAGGTGCCCTACCTACTCCAGAAGGAAGAATGTCAAAAGGAAAATTTGAGAGCTTGCAAGGCAAATTGGCTAAAAGACTAATGCAAGGGGAAAATCACATGGCGCAAGGTGGGAGAGAAGTAATGATAAAAGCAGTAGCATAAGCACTGCCAACCTATGTAATGGGTGTCTATAAGCTGCCCCTTGGCCTTTATGATGATTTAACTAAAATCATTAGGAACTGTTAGTGGGGCTCGGAGAAAGGAAAGAGGAAAACTCATTGGGTTGCCTGGGACATTATGCTGAAACCAAATACTAGAGGAGGAATGGGTTTTAAGGATATGAGAGTGTTCAATCAGGCCCTCTTAGCAAGACAAGCTTGGTTTGTTGAATTGTAGTTGGGCAGTGGCTTTGCCAGGCATGCAGCCTATGTGACTACAATCAAGCTGTTGTTGGTCATGAGGAGAAATTAGTTCTCTGTGTGTTCGTGTTGGCAACAACAAACTATGTTCAACATAGCAGGCAGCTTCGGATGATTTTGGTGTTCTATCCCGATGTTTTGAATTCAGTTATTCTACTAAATTGTGCAGGTTTGGCTAACTAATCTGCTAGATTGTGCTGCTTAGTGCAGTACGCGATTGCAGTTTTGTGAGTTGTCCAACTTAGTTGTTATTTGCTTAATGCGACTGATTTTATCGGCAATTGTACAAGTCTAGTAAATACTACTATAATTTTGGCTAATCAATTTTAGCTGGTCAAACAAACTTGATTTCTCCTAGGGTTTGCTTAATTTCGTGTTGCAGTACTAGACATTTGAGCAATCCACATGAGGTTCATTCACTCATATTTAATACTAAGCCTAGCATTAACTTAACTAATTTATCATGATATAGTAACAAAATATAATGTACTTACATTGATCGGCAGCGTAGTCGAGAGCCGCTGTGGTGTAGCGCGTGACGAACGAGCTCATCGGTGAGCCGAAGAACGCCACCACCCCCGCTGCCTTGTACCAGCCGCGGGTACTTGGAGAAAGGTGGCCGCACTGTCGCAGGTTCCGCTCCATGAGGTCTATGATCGACAAGGAGCACAACGTCGAAGCGGCAAGCAGAAACAAGTGTGAAGCGCACTCGCAAAGGCTAACTTCTGATGGAGCGGAGTGAATGCCCGTCACTAGGAGGTTTGGGCCGTAGCGGAGCGGAGTTTGAATTTTGCCCATATTGGCTCGCCCTGCCAAAGATGCTTAGGACGTGCGGGGGGCAATTGCCCCCCCCCCCCCTCGCGGGGTATGGATGAATATCGACCTAGGTCACCATTACTATATATGTCTTTTGTGAGCTCGACACATTAAAACTTGTGTCTCCTTGTGATGATATGATCTTCTTCATTCTTTATTGCCTGTCATAAATCTAATAGTTGATGCCCGGGCACATACGCAACACCATAGCTTTGAATCAAAACAAGAATATGGACTAAGGGAATCCCTCACCACGTCTGGGTTGAGCTCGGTCGCCTGAAGTGAGGAAGAAGAAGGAATAGGGAGAGAGGGGAGAGAGAGAGAGCGGCGGTTTGGCTCCCGAGCTCATCTTCTCCCGCATGCATAGTAAAAAAAAAATACTCACTTCGTCTTTATTTACTCCGCGTATTAGCTTTGTAAGCTTTGACAAAGTCTATAGACAAAAATTAACATATACAATAAAAATCAATACCATCAGATTCATTATTGAATATAATGGTATTGTTTTTTTGGATGTAAGATGTTTTGTGCGTGAGGTCCATGCCAACTTTTAGCATGTTTGGACATCTGAGAAGCTCTCAGCAAAATAGACAAATTTAGGTTTGTGAAACTGTTTACCGTTCATGTACTTTTCGAACCGATCTTTTTTTCTTGCCGACAACTACTCAGATGTCCGAACGCGTTGAAAATTGGCACAGACCTCGCGCACCACCTGAAATTGGAATAAAAGATGCGTCCAAGTTTAGTTTCATTTACCAGTTATATTTTTGGAGTCAATAGCTTTAGTTAACAGAATTACATTTCTTCATTATACAAGCCGTAAGGAACGATGCAATATAATTTATCCAAAGACATCTTCTCTTAGAGGAACTACAACGTTCAGGCGCCCTCCAGCGACAAGGACTTGAACTAGCAGCAGGCATAATCGGGCATGTAATCAAATATAACAGATGATGTCCTACTGTTAGCAAAGTGCTTGTAAAATATGCAACGACACCAGAGTGACCTTAACGGTGTACTACTAGTTAATGTTTTTTAGGAAGGTGTACTAATTAACCTGACTTAACCCACTGCAACTTGTTGGTTCATGGACAAGTAGGGAAAAAAAATAAAAAACCTTGTTGCTCCATTCTGTCCGTTGCAGAGTAAATTAAAAAAAACCAGGATTATGGACACAAAATAAAAAAACATCCTTCTTTAAAAAAAAAAAACCACACTCATTGTGCAGGCAGTTTGCGAAAATCAATTAGAGCAATTTGAGTGAAAACCTCACGGATGAGTCATGCTGTCAGGTGCCACCATGCTGTTGACCCCGTTTGATCAGCCCCTTGTCTCCCCAATGCCTTCCTTCATCCCGATAGCCACCGCCACCGCCAATGCCTCCGTGCCGCCACCGCCGGTGGAAGAGCCGCCGCCCTGCAGCTCCTCTCCTTCGTCTCCTTCTCCTGTAGACCTGTACTCCTCCCAGCCCGAGCCCCACCCCACTCATGCCGCATGGCCGCCGCTCGTGCCGCGTGACTCGTGGGCTTGTCTCCGCCGGCGGGAGACGAGCTCCGCACTGGGACCCTTCGTCTCCTTGCCGCCTCAAGCGGCGCGGCCACCGGACCTCACTGGCTTCCGGCGACCAGCGTCGTGCGACGTAGCCACGGGCTCGACGCCCGCAGATCTCCGTCGCTGCGTATGTGCGCTACCACGGGCTCGGCCACGCCATAGCCTTCTAACCCCACTGCCCGCCAGCGAGCCTTAAAATGCAGATAGGGCTCCTGCTTGTTGGTCCATGGCATTCTTCAGGTACAACAATATGCATAGCCAACTGCCTTGTACTAATCTATCACCAATAGCCTTGTAATGTCAGAGAAAACCTCTCCCGGTCTATATAGGACATGACAAGAAATATTTTTATTTCTCCATTTCCAGGGTAAGAGAAACTTTCCATTGTTCAACCAGAAAGGTAATGATCATTCAATACATTGGACGCACCTGCTATGGATCTCAGCAGCCGAGGCGCCAATAATTAACATACTGTCATCTAAACATGGGCATCCTCCAGGTCGGGCCTGGTTCGGGGACCTGAAAATCCCAAGCCCGAGCCCGGCCCCTGCTCTTATGTTACTATCATGCGAGAGACCGACCATCTTCGGCGTTCTTTCCGGGACATCAAGTTCATCCATGAGCGACGACAACACAATGGAGAGGCGCACTCCCTTGCCAAGGCAGCTTCCTCTATCTCAACCCGGCACCATGTGTGGCTTTCTGTTTTGCCCGATGTTATCTATATCCCATGAACATTGCCATTTAACAAAGGGTGCAGTCCTTCAAAAAAAGAGGTTGAACCTAATATAGACTACCAAACGCATCATGAAAGACTTTTTCTTTGTACGATCTATTTTCCAGTTGTACTGAAACAAGTGCAAAACGTTTTGGGACGTTTTCCCTAGCTAGATCACCTTGAGAGCATTCATGCATGTTTCATGTTTATTTATCCATTCAGTCTGTGCAGTAGAAGTGTTCCATCTATCGGACATGTTAACTTCCGTTTCATAGAGAAGAAGTCAGTCCCTGTGGCTGCATGCACCGTCCATCCAGCACCCAAGTCTCCGACGATGGAGCTCGGTCCAAATCCAATGGTACGTACGGAATGAGTTGGGAAAAAGGAAGCACCAACGACCCGACACCAAGTCCTGCCTATAATATTTTTTTGAGGGAATTCCTCTAATAATTAAGTAAGGACTTTTTCTTCTTTTTTTGTGGAGTGACTTTTTGTTCTAATACTTTTTTAACTATTTTTCTTTTCTTTTTGGTTTTGAGAAAAGAAGGATCAACACCAATGATAATAAGTCTATAGATAGAAGAAGAGCACGTGACCTTGCTAGCTAGGCCAGCTCCGTCGTGCATGTGGTCGTTCAAAGGCTGAGTGTGCCCGTGTGACGAGTGCCGACTGACCAAGGAAATCTGCCGAGATTCTCCATTCGTTTGGGGTGGGTGGCCATGCATCATGTATGCAAGTGGGTGCATGGCCCTCCTGTCCCCCTACGCTGCTCACGTCGCCCTCGATCGACCCGGACTAGTCTAGCCATGCCGTGTCTGTATGGATGCGCGTATCTCATCAAATCACCAACGTCCTGGTTGAGAATCTCGGTCAGACGCTTCTTGTGCTAGCGAGGAAACTAGCAACGTGCTGGTCTCTCTCCCCGTACCGTACGCAGGCAGGACGAATCACACATCCCCGGCCGGTTGCACGAAAGCAGCAGCCACGTCGTAAAAGATGGCATGCTCCGTGCATCGGTGCATGCATGCATGCCTGGCCAGCAGCCCAGATTTGTCGACACCTAGCTAGTGACCAAGGCTGACTTGACAACAACAAGCAGCGAAACCCGACTCGAATTAGCCACCTAACCGTACGTACGTTGTGCGAAGCGTAATTCAGATGGTAGGTTTCTTGTGGTGGTGGAAACAATTCATCAAAGTTTAAGTCTTAGACTTGACACTGATATTTGTATTTTTCTATATTTATTTCAGATTTTTTGGTAATATTTTGATTTAATGGGAGAAAATGTTTGCGTCAATTATGAGACGTTTTTGGAAACTTTGTTAATCGTCTCATGATATTGTGCGGGTTCAATATCTCAGAGATGCTCATACTGATAGGGTGTGTGTACGTGCGTTTTTAAGAATAAACATATGTGCATGTATGTAAGCACCTAGATTGTGCTGTGTTTAAAATGTTCCATACGTTCTTCCCAAGTATAAATAATCTACGGAACAGAGCAAAGGTTCATGCAATGTTTATATTGGTCAAAATTACACGTTCCGATGCAGCTTTTCTGCATTTGTTTTCTCTGCGCATGCACTCTAACACAGGTTATCGCCCTTGTGCCACCCGGCGCTCGCTTTTGTTGCGACGAGACATATGTGCTGAGTGCGTTACACTGCACAGTTACACAAAAGTGGTTTGGATAGAAGACGAGTGGCCACATATTGTGGATTCAGATATTGATGATGCTTGTTTGAATATACCACGGAACTATCTGTCGCAGTGGGAGAAGACTCGCACACGATTAAACTTGTCTTTGTGGCGTAAAAAGAAGAAAAATAATTAGCCAGTCCTTCCTTCCTACTCCGTATATACCACGGAACTATTATTGTCGCAGTGGGAGAAGACTCGCACACGATTAAACTTGTCTTTGTGGCGTAAAAAGAAGAAAAATAATTAGCCTGTCCTTACTTCCTATATACCACGGAACTATTATTGTCGCAGTGGGTGAAGACTCGCACACGATTAAACTTGTCTTTCTGGCGTAAAAAGAAGAAAAATAATTAGTCAGTCCTTCCTTCCTGTATACATAGAGTGACAAGCTAGGGTAATTAAACAGAAAAGGAGAGCGCATATGCATAAAGATAGACTACTTTCTAAAAGTTACCGAATCCATTAACTTTGGGTGGGGTGAGTGCTATATACATCAATCTGTTGGATTACCCTTCGAGTGTAAATGTTTCTTAATTTTGTCGCGTTCCTCTGTCCAATCATTATCACACTCAAGAAAAAGTACCGGGTTCTTATTTACCCCGCATATTAGGTTTGTCTAATTAAAGTCAAACTTTATATACTTTTAACAAGTTTGTAAAATAATATATTAACATACACACCACCAAATCAATACCAGTGAATTCATCATTGCATATATTTTCCCAACATATAAATTTGTTGTTGTAAATGTTCATATCGTTTTCTACAAACTTGGTTACACTTTACTTTGGTCAAACCTAATATGCAGAGTAAATAAAAACAGAGGGTGTATGGTTTAGTTAGTTTTTCTCAGCTGGCTGCATTTGTCACAAAAACTATCTGGACCACTTTTGTGAAGGAAGAATATCATATGGAAGCAAACATTCGGTGGAAACTGGTGAAAACCACGCAAAAACGATGGTTTGAAGTTTCAAGACATCTGAAAAAAAGTGGGATATTAAGAGGGTGATATTCTATTTTCATGCAAAATTGTGTTCAGACACATTACATGATGTGAATTATGAAAACAAAATCAGCATTAAATAGTGCCGAATAGTAACGTCACTAATTTTTTCTTTTTCATAGCTCGCATCCCGTAATTTGTTTTAACTTGAAATTTCACATGACAATAGAACATCATCCTCTCAACCTCCACATTGTTTTCAGATTATTTTTTTGGAAACCTTCAAACATGGTTTCCATGAAGTTTTCTTTTGAATGTTGGTTTCCATATGATTTTCTCCCTCTTCTGAATAGCTAGAGACAGTATGTGTCGTCTGCAGGTGGCATATCCTGTTCTTACGATTAAACATACCGAATTATTGTTCCACCAGGACAATATTATTGTTAGAGGCGCATGCAACATACTACATGGACATACTGCAAAAGTGGTTGATTGGTTGATGTCAAAAATTAGCTTTGCCGGCCAAATATCTCACAAGCTTGAAAATCGAACTACTAATTAGCTGTCTACAAAATTGCCTTGTCAACCTCTAGTTTTCATTTAGCAGGATTCAGATTCACAAATATTTGTCTGCCGCCCCCCCCCCCCCCCCCCCCCGCCCGCGCACGTGTGTGTGTGCGTGCAAAATTTTACGCCATTTAACTAGATTTATGGTTAGATTTGGTTAGATTTATGGTTGTCGTAACA
Source organism: Triticum aestivum (assembly GCF_018294505.1). Lineage (NCBI taxonomy): Eukaryota > Viridiplantae > Streptophyta > Magnoliopsida > Poales > Poaceae > Triticum > Triticum aestivum. The sequence continues at coordinate 552,845,418 of NC_057808.1, read as the reverse complement.
TGGATGTAAAATTTCTTCAAGTATGAGAACCCATGGTACCGGTACCAACAATATGACCGTTGTTTTTTTACCAACAACGAATATGACACTTAATTATTTAGTTTAGAATAGAAAGAGTTGCACCGAACAAGTATCTATATATTTTCTGCTGGTAAAAAGAAACTTTAGTCATATTGTTGAATAATTAATCGAGCTAGAGAAGCCATGCAAACCACGTTGCAGGCCAACGAAACACGATAGCATCACTAATCAACCATCGTCAAGTGTTGATACAAATCTTAGCCACTAGAATCAGACCATTGATTTCTCTATCCACTTTCCGAGGCAACACATAAAATCTTCTAATCAAAGGACTAATCAAGCAACTATAGTATAGGATATATCTATATATTGTCGTAAACAGTGGACACACATCATTCCTGAAATCCAAAACCATGGAAAAACAAATGTACAATATCTCGTAACCAACTTGCCATTGTTTCGAGTTTTCTTTCTCTACCATTGACAGGTACTGTACTTATGTATACTACAATGAGTTGTATGCCTGCCAGGATGCATTGACACAACTAGTTTTATCATTCAAAAGGTGGCCATCAATAAGTAGTTGGGCTAGCCATGCAAATCACACCACTGCACAAAGAAACATGATAACATCACTCACCAACCAAGTATTTGTCAGGCGCTGACGTGGTGTGATCCTTTGACATTAAAATTAGACCAATTAACTTCACCTCCCACTTTTTGAGACAAGACATAAAATCTGCTAATCAAACATCCAATGAAACAATCAATGTATCATACTATTATATAGCCATTGACATATGGTCATAAGCCGTGGACACACATCACCGCAGCTTGAATCCAAAACCCACAAAAAACACCATCTCAATCACTTTCATGTGGGATGGACTGTACCCCGAGTGTGTTACATGGTTTTACACAAACAGGTTCTGGTAAAAAAAGTGACCATTAATTTTTTGGATGGATACCGTATATTGATACGTCAACACAAAATAGAAGAAAAGCACCAATTCATTTCTCTCGATACAATCGTTGATTGTTTGAATGCGTCACGGAACTATCACAGTGTGAGTATATCCACAAGTGATTTAATTTACTTATTCATGGTGCGGAAAAAGAGCAAAGACAACCAAAAGTCCTTCCCGCAAAAGGAGTTACATGATAGGGAAGTATAGAATCAGTTAGCATATACAGAAAGGAACTTTCTAAAAGTTTCCAAAACCATTAGCTTTGGGTGGGGGTGAGTGTTATGTCAATTTGTTGGGTAGTGCTCCTTATCTAGCTTATAGCTGGCTAATTATTGGTGATTTTCTTTGCCATTTCGTCACATTTGGTGGTTTCTTTAATAAAGATTGACGGGGGAACAATGTTTCAAAAAGATGGAAAAAACTTCATGCAGTGCAGTGCTGGTGGTTGCACGCTTGATAGCCTAATTTCATTTGAATTTTGTATAACTATCTAACTGATCCCCACTAATATATATATATATATATATATGCAACTATGGCAGCTCAACATCCAACCATGCATCGAAAATGGCCCACCTCAACATGTAACCATGCATGTAAAAAGCTTAAATGTTTTAATTATATTATGCAAGTTACATTCAATAAATATTTTATAATTATATGATTTTCAATTTTAGTTCTTATATTATTAAAGTATGCATGTTCATAAAATCAATCTCATTGAAATATATTGCAAATAATTCCGCAACAACGCACGGGGTATTATCTAGTTTCAATAGATTAACATCCTATTATTCTGTACCACTGGGATGTCTGTCTTCCCTCACAAATCGCTTGTTTTGTTTGGTACGTGGATAAAATCACTACAGGACTGGCCCTCTGGTTAGCCAAAATTAGCCTGAAATGTTTAAGCCAGTCCGCAAAGATCGACTTTCAGTTGATCAAATGCCAGATTTTCCTCTCGCAACCTCTAAAAATAGACGTGCATTGCACTTATTGCATTGTTCATAGACAATCATCCTCAATTCTATTGGAGTAGGCAATAACCCTTTTATCTCACAACTACTATGTTTCTGATAGATTTATAGCCTCTGGAAGACAAATACAGATCCTTCGAGGAATGATTGATAATTCACATTATCTTGCGAGTCTTCCAAGTAAATATGTTCTATCATCCAAAAAGGTGATCGCCAATAATTAGTCGAGCTAGAGAAGCCATGCAAACCACGTCACTACCCAAGAAAACACAACGACATCACTAGCCATCCATTGTCCTCTTGTTAAAAGAAACCCCAATAGTTATTGAGTGCTGACGCGACTCCTTACCAGTAGAATTAGACCAATTCACTTTTCTTTCTACTTTTCCATATTCATGACACAAAATCTGTTATAATCAAACAAGCAGTGAAACAATCATTGTATCATATATCCATTGACGAAAGGTCGTAAGCCCTGGACAAAAAACAGTCTTAGTCATTTCCATGTAGGCAAGGGTATCTACTGGCTCACGGCCCCACGTTTCCGCGTCCCCGCCGCGGCACCAAGCTTTATTTGAACCCCTTCCACCGATCGCAGTCATCCCCGCCATTTGTTCCCAGCGCAAACCACCCCCACCCCATGTTGTTTGTTTCAACTCGCACTATATAAACCCTCCCTCCGTCTCTCCATCCCCACCATGCTTCCTCCCCCGTCAATTACCGCCACTCCTCTCCTCCTGCTTCTTCTTCTCTTGCTAGGAAGAGGAGGGACTATGACAATTAACTTTGCTTCCTAAATTTTTGAGACAAGACATAAAGTCTGCTAACCAAACATCCAATAATGGACCAATCAATGTGTCATGTAGCCTCTGATATATGTCGTAATTAAGTCATGAATACAACATTGCCACAACTTAGAATCCAAAACCCAAAAAAATCACTATCTCTGTCACTTCAATGAGGGATGGATTGTACCGGTGTGTTGCATGGTTTACACATAGTGGTTCTGATAGAAAACAAGAGATAATTTTGTCCATGGATGCCATACATCAACACCAAACAGAAGAGAACCACCACTTCATTTCTCTACATGTTGATTATTTGAACATACCACGGAACTACCCACAAGCGGGTTAATTTATTTATGGCGTGGAAAACGAATATAGACAACCAACATGCCTCCTACAAAAAGATTTACATGATAGGGCAATATAGAAGAGTTTTTGCTACACCTGCATACACTTTACGTACGTAATCATTACAAGCTAATCAGAATTGAAAGGTTGGGATTAAATTTAAGGGGTAGGCCCACATGATGAAATTCAAGGGGGGGGGCAATTAAATGTGGACAAATAATCCCTCACGTAGGTTACATAAGACCAGTTTTTCGTAGGTTTGGCATTATCGAGTGTAGAATCAGCGGGCATATGCAGAAGACACTTTCTAGAAGTTACCAAATCCATCTTGAGTGGAGTCGAGTGCTATGTCAATTTGTTGGATAGTGATGCTTGTCTAGCTTCTAGCTTGCCTAATTGCTGGTGTTTTTTTCTAGTTTGTTGCATTAGGTGTTTTGTTTAATGAAAATTGATTGGGAGGAACATTGTTTCAAAAAAAACTTCATGTAGTACCTTCATCTAGTCCACACCACCATAAAAATGAAACTACCAAGTCAGAACGAAAGCAACGTAATACTATTTCTCAGTGAATTGACTTCATTCAAATTTCTATAGAGTTGGAATCCATTATTCCGGACAACTGAAAGCTGTCCTTTCTCACCGAGGGAGTATTTCTGCCACATATATAAATCACTAGGGTTTTTGGTCGGCTGGTTTGATGTGTCTAAATTTGGCTTGCCGGTGTATAAGCAAGTCCAAACTTTTAACTAGCACTTGATCAATCTCTAAAAAATGTTGACACATTTATAAGTATTAGTCATCCACAAAGAATCACCCCACCTATCCAAGCTAGAGAAGCCACCCACGCCACTGCCCCAAGAAAACCTGATAACATGCTAGCCAACCACTTCCTCTTGTTAAAAGGAAACATCAACCGTTGTTGAGCCCCAACACGATCCATTGCCACTAGAATTAGACCAATTAATTTTCCTTTCTACTTTTTCACTAGTATAGAAGGGCCGTGCGTTGCTATGGGCTATGACGCATATATAAATGAATGAAATAAACAATTAAGCTTGTCTCCAAGGTCAAACATCATTTCCCCCTCAGTCCGTCCGTGTTTGCACATCAAACAGGCGCCTCAATAGGACCAAATTCAACCGTCTAAACAATCTGGGCCTCCCCCAAATCCAGACCATATGTGAGGGAGAAATATGGTTGTCGGGCTATCCGTCATGTTATCTCCAAAATGCAGACCCAACACAAAAACCCAACCCCCACAACACGCCCTTTCCTTTTCCCGTCGGACCTCCCCTCCCCGCTCGATTTTCCGCCCTAGCGGGACATTTCTTGCTGGATCCCTCCCTTGAATACTGGATGACGCCCACCTCACCTTCGCCATGTGCTGCAACATGGACACAATTTTTCATATTTACAGTATAATAGAGTGGGTTAAACTAACACATTATATTGCCATAAAACAACAAATAACTATAGAGATCATTCTCAAAGGTCCATTCAACTTTGCAAATGCACGAAATAAAATGTCATCTTTTCAAGGTTTATAATTGTGTCACAATAGGTGCCAATATTTTTCTCCTATTTCTCATATCTCGCATCTATTTAGATTTTAGAGTTTGCAACGCCTTCAGTTCAACATGTCAATGTCATGATGAAATGACATCATATTTCCCTTGAATTTTGCAACTGACGAAACGTAAAAATGCACATACACACTGACGTAGGAGACAAGTGGCAACCTGAACATATTCCTAGTCACTAGTAAGCTCCACCTCTAGCCCACACACCATCCATTGCTAGAAGGGATTCTTATCGTTCTTCTCTTCCTCATCCTCCCTTACATCTTCTACTCGTAGACTCTTCGTCAAACCGTTTTGTTGGCGCCAACCAGCAACACGTCAACATCATTGTGTTCGTCAATGACACCTCATCTTCTTCCTTCCTTCCTCTCCAACCTTACTTCTCGCTCCTACTTATTTCCTAGAATACTCTTCCTTTTTTTCATTTTATTTTCTAGAACACTCTTTCTTTCTCCAACACCATGGACCACTTGGCCGCTTTAGATCTTTTTTCCTTATTCTTGGAACGCTCTTTCTTTTCTACTACAACATGAATCACCTGGCCAATGTAGTGTCATGTTATCGTTGCCCGCGAATGTTTCGGTAACCGTCAGCATGTGGACATCCTGCATAGCATGGTCATCATCCAACTTGGTGAATGCTTAGCCGTCCATGTCGGGAGAGCCTATTTGAACATCCTTGCCCGCGAGTGCTTTCAAAATGATTTGATGTGATTAATTGCCTGCTCAGTTAGTTCATTACACAAATAAATAGTTATCTACCTAATTTTCTGCATGCCCAATTAACTACCAACCGAATCAATTAATTATATGCCTAATTGGAAAAAATCCCTACATCTAATTATCTATAGGCAAATTAATTGTTTGCCTAACTAATCAATTGTATTAATGACTTGGTTTTCAAATTGACTTAGTGCGAAAAAATTCGTATTTAAATGGACCTAATTAATTTCTCATGTAATTAACTATCTAGCTAATTAATTACATTAATGGTTTGATTTTCAAATTGACTAAGCGCTCGATTTCCAAATTATTTCCGCATGAATGGTTGTTAGGAACGATGACTATGTAAATATTCCTTTTGATAAAATAGATATATTACACATTTGATGTGCCTCTTGTATTGTTCGATTGATCCTTGGTGGTAAAGACACTCTTGCAGTAGATTCATTTGTGCAAGGCCCACCGACTATTGTAGAACACATTTTCTTAACAAATTTTTTGACATTTGAATGGATACACTTGATTTCAGAATGTAGCCTGTCTGGCTCCCTGTACGACTGACAGGAAATATAATATGACCACGACCACGAACGCATATACGTGGCGGTCTGATGACCTGCTTGCCGCCACGGCCTTCCTTGATGCCGTGCTCCATGCCCTGGCATTCTCGAGCATCGCATCAACGTTGGGCTTGGCCACGACATCCTCCATGGGGTCGTGCACAACGTACGTGCGCATGGGGCGCGTGGATGCATGCACCCATCATGAATCCCCTGCCACTCCCGTAAGAGTTATGAGATTTCCACGAAGAGGAAGGGTGATGTAGCACAACAGCAACAAATATTTCCCTCAATTAAGTTTAATAAAACCAACATGATTTAACGATCTAACAAGATAAGCAGCACCTGCACACAGACAAAATAAAAGCTTGCACCCAACTTGGCAAGGGAGTCGTCAATCCCCTTGTCTTGCTAATTGCAGTTAAAAGCAAATAGAGGATACATAGTGGTAAAGCAAACGACAAATGGCAAAAGAAAATAAAAGAGCAATTTTTGTAGAAGCAAATTTTATGGAGAATAGACCCGGGGGCCATAGTTTCACTCATGACATCTCTCTCGAAAGTAGGTAATGGCATGGTAGACAATTGCTGTTGGGAAATTGATAGAAAAGCAACAATTTATAACTTGGTTATTCCTGGCATAATCATGTATAGGCATTACATCTATGATAAGTAAACTGTTGTCCAGCTGCATCTACTACTATTACTCCACCTCGAAACCGCTATCCAGCATGCATCTATGGTATTAAGTTTAATGAAAAACAGAACAACACAATAAGCAAGATGACATAATATAGATAGAAAAACATCTAAGAATAAGATTAAATCCCGTCGTTTTATGCTTAGTGACAACAATACTGAAGGAAATATGCCCTAGAGGAAATAATAAAGTTGTTATTTATATTTCCTTATATCATGGTAAATGTTTATTATTCATGCTAGAATTATATTAACCGGAAACTTAGTGCATGTGTGAATACATAGACAAACAGAGTGTCCCTAGTATGCCTCTACTAGACTAGCTCGTTAATCAAACATGGTTAAGTTTCCTAGCCATAGACATGTGTTGTCATTTTATGAACGAGATCACATCATTAGAGAATGATGTGATGGACAAGACCCATCCATTAGCTTAGCATAATGATCGTTTACTTTTATTGCTATTGCTTTCATCATGACTTATACATGTTCCTCTGACTATGAGATTATGCAACTCCCGAATACCGGAGGAACACCTTGTGTGCTATCAAACGTCACAACGTAACTGGGTGATTATAAAGATGCTCTACAGGTGTCTCCGATGGTGTTCGTTGAGTTGGCATAGATCGAGATTAGGATTTGTCACTCCGTGTATCGGAGAGGTATCTCTGGGCCCTCTCGGTAATGCACATCACTATGAGCCTTTCAAGAAATGAGAATAATGAGTTAGTTACGGGATGATGCATTACGGAATGAGTAAAGAGACTTGCCGGTAACGAGATTGAACTAGGTATGATAATACAGACGATCGAATCTCGGGCAAGTAACAAACCGATGACAAAGGGAACAACGTATGTTGTTATGCGGTTTGACCGATAAAGATCTTCGTAGAATATGTAGGAGCCAATATGAGCATCCAGGTTCCGCTATTGGTTATTGACCAGAGATGTGTCTCGGTCATGTCTACATAGTTCTCGAACCCGTAGGGTCCGCACGCTTAATGTTCGATGAAGATCTGTATTATGAGTTATGTGATTTGATGACCGAAGTTTGTTCGGAGTCCCGGATGAGATCACGGAAATGAGGAGGAGTCTCAAAATGGTTGAGAGGTAAAGATTGATATATTGGATGAAGGTATTCCGACACCGGAAAGGTTTCAGGACGTTTCAGATATTTATCAGGGAATCGAGGGGTTACCAGAACCCTCCCCCCTAGGAAGTTATGGGCCCTAATGGGACATAAGGGAGTAGGAGAGGGAAGGCCAGAAGGTGCCCCCCCAAGGGCAGTCCGTATTGGACTAGGGGGAGGGGGCGCGGCCCCCTTCCTTTCCCTCTCCCTCTCCTTCCCTCCTTCCCCTTGTTGGAATAGGAAAGGGGGGGGGCGAATCCTACTTGGACCGGGAGTCCAAGTAGGACTCCCCCCTTTCGCGCGTCCCCCTTGAGCCGGCCTCCTCCTCCCCCCTCCTTTATATACGTGGGAGGGGGCACCCCAAAGGCACACCAAGTCTTCTCTTAGCCGTGTGCGGTGCCCCCCTCCACAGTTACACACCTCGGTCATATCGTCGTACTGCTTAGGCGAAGCCCTGCGCCGGCAACTTCATCATCACTGTCGCCACGCCGTCGTGCTGACGGAACTCGCCCTCATCCTCAACTGGATCAAGAGATCAATGGACGTCATCGTGCTGAACGTGTGCTGAACACGGAGGTGCCGTACGTTCGGTACTTGGATCGGTTGGATTGTGAAGACGTTCAACTACATCAACCGCGTTACTGAACGCTTCCGCTTTCGGTCTACGAGGGTACGTAGACACACTCTCCCCTCTTGTTGCTATGCATCTCCTAGATAGATCTTGCGTGATCGTAGGAACTTTTTTGAAATACTGCGTTCCCCAACAGTGGCATCCGAGCGAGGTCTATGCGTAGATGTTATATGCACGAGTAGAACACAAAGAGTTGTGGGCGATAATAGTCATACTTCTTACCACCAATGTCTTACTTTGATTCGGCGGTATTGTTGGATGAAGCGGCCCGGACCAACATTACATGACCGCGTTCATGAGACTGGTTCTACGGACGTGCTTCGCACACAGGTGGTTGGCGGGTGTCTGTTTCTCCAACTTTAGTTGAATTGAGTTTGACTACGGCCGGTCCTTGTTGCAGGTTAAAATAGCACACTTGACAAAAAATCATTGTGGTTTTGATGCGTAGGTAAGAACGGTTCTTACTAGAAGCCCGTAGCAGCCACGTAAAACTTGCAACAACAAAGTAGAAGACGTCTAACTTGTTTTTGCAGGGCTTGTTGTGATGTGATATGGTCAAGATATGATGAGATATAAATTGTTGTATGAGATGATCATGTTTTGTAAAAGTTATCGGCAACTGGCAGGAGCCTTATGGTTGTCGATTTGTTGTATGAAATGCAATCGCCATGTAATTGCTTTACTTTATCACTAAGCGGTAGTGATAGTCGTAGAAGCAATAGTTGGCGAGATGGCAACGATGCTATGATGGAGATCAAGGTGTCAAGCCGGTGACGATGGAGATCATGACGGTGCTTTGGAGATGGAGATCAAAGGCACAAGATGATGATGGCCATATCATGTCACATATTTTGATTGCATGTGATGTTTATCCTTTATGCATCTTATTTTGCTTAGTTTGGTGGTAGCATTATAAGATGATCTGTCACTAAATTTCAAGGTACAAGTGTTCTCCCTGAGTATGCACCGTTGCTATAGTTCGTCGTGTCGAGACACCACGTGATGATCGGGTGTGATAAGCTCTATGTTCACATACAATGGGTGCAAGCCAGTTTTGCACGTGCAGAATACTCAGGTTAAACTTGACGAGCCTAGCATATGCAGATATGGCCTCAGAACACTGAGACCGAAAGGTCGAACGTGAATCATATAGTAGATATGATTGATAACCCACAAGTATAGGGGATCAACTGTAGCCTCTTTCGATAAGTAAGAGTGTCAAACCCAACGAGGAGCTAAAGGTAAAACAAATATTCCCTCAAGTTCTATCAACCACCGATACAACTCTACGCACGCTTGACGTTCGCTTTACCGGAAACAAGTATGAAACTAGAAGTACTTTGTAGGTGTTTTTGGAAAGGTTTGCAAGAATATAAAGAGCACGTAAATAAAAGCTAGGGGCTGTTTAGATAATGACACAACTAAATTAGTTTTAGTAAAGAGCTTGTTGTCACGAGAAAGTTATTTGTCCCTAGGCAATCGATAACTAGACTGGTAATCATTATTGCAATTTTATTTGAGGGAGAGGCATAAGCTAACATACTTTCTCTACTTGGATCATATGCACTTATGATTGGAATTCTAGCAAGCATCCGCAACTACTAAAGATCATTAAGGTAAAACCCAACCATAGCATTAAAGCATCAAGTCCCCTTTATCCCATAAGCAAACAACCTACTTACTCGGGTCTGTGCTTCTGGCACTCACGCCACCCACCATAAGCAAATGATGAACATATTGCAAACCCTACAGCAGGAATCCCTCACGCTTGCGCGACATGGAGAGCACCATAGGACAGCACCAATAATAAACATGCAACTCAAACCAATCTTGATCATCAAATAGCCCATAGGACAAAACGGATCTACTCAAACATCATAGGATAGCCATACATCATTGGGAAATAATATATAGCGTTGAGCACCATGTTTAAGTAGAGATTACAGCGGGTAAGAGAGAGGTTACACCACTGCATAGAGGGGGGAAGAGTTGGTGATGATGGCGGCGAAGTTGTTTGTGAAGATTGCGGTGATGATGATGGCTCCGGCGATGTTCCGGTGCCACCGGAAGAGAGGGGGAGAGGGCCCCCTTCTTCTTCTTCTTCTTCTTCCTTGACCTCTGCTACCTCTTGAGCACTGCGTTGGTTTTCCCTTGAAGAGGAAAGGGTGATGCAGCAAAGTAGCGTAAGTATTTCCCTCAGTTTTTGAGAACCAAGGTATCAATCCAGTAGGAGGCTACGCGCGAGTCCCTCGCACCTACACAAAACAAATAGATCCTCGCAACCAACGCGATAAGGGGTTGTCAATCCTTACACGGCCACTTACGAGAGTGAGATCTGATAGAAATGATACGATAATATTTTTGGTATTTTTGTGATAAAGATGCAAAGTAAAATAGAAGCAAAGTAAAAAGCAAAGGAAATAACTAAGTATTGGAGGATTAATATGATGAAGATAGACCCGGGGGCCATAGGTTTCACTAGTGGCTTCTCTCGAGAGCATAAGTATTTTACGGTGGGTGAACAAATTACTGTTGAGCAATTGACAGAATTGAGCATAGTTATGAGAATATCTAGGTATGATCATGTATATAGGCATCACGTCCGAGACAAGTAGACCGACTCCTGCCTGCATCTACTACTATTACTCCACTCATCGACCGCTATCCAGCATGCATCTAGAGTATTAAGTTCATAAAAACAGAGTAATGTCTTAAGCAAGATGACATGATGTAGAGGGATAAACACATGCAATATGATAAAAACCCCATCTTGTTATCCTCGATGGCAACAATACAATACGTGCCTTGCTGCCCCTACTGTCACTGGGAAAGGACACCGGAAGATTGAACCCAAAGCTAAGTACTTCTCCCATTGCAAGAAAGATCAATCTAGTAGGCCAAACCAAACTGATAATTCGAAGAGACTTGCAAAGATAACCAATCATACATAAAAGAATTCAGAAGATTCAAATATTGTTCATAGATAAACTTGATCATAAACCCACAATTCATCGGTCTCAACAAACACACCGCAAAATGAAGATTACATCGAGTAGATCTCAACGAGAGAGGGGGGGAGAACATTGTATTGAGATCCAAAAAGAGAGAAGAAGCCATCTAACTAATAACTATGGACCCGAAGGTCTGAGGTAAACTACTCACACTTCGTCGGAGGGGCTATGGTGATGATGTAGAAGCCCTCCGTGATCGATGCCCCCTCCGGCGGAGCTTCGGAACAGGCCCCAAGATGGGATCTCGTGGGTACAGTAGGTTGCGGTGGTGGAATTAGGTTTTTGGCTCCGTATCTGATCGTTTGGGGGTACGTAGGTATATATAGGAGGAAGGAGTACGTCGGTGGAGCAACATGGGGCCCACGAGGGTGGAGGGCGCGCCCTGGGGGGTAGGCGCGCCCCCCTACCTCATGACCTCCTCTTTTGTTTCTTGACGTAGGGTCCAAGTCTCCTGGATCTTGTTCGTTCTAAAAATCACGTTCCCGAAGGTTTCATTCCGTTTGGACTCCGTTTGATATTCCTTTTCTGCGAAACTCCGAAATAGGCAAAAAAAAACAGCAATTCTGGCATGGGCCTCCGGTTAATAGGTTAGTCCCAAAAATAATATAAAAGTGAATAATAAAGCCCAATAATGTCCAAAACAGTAGATAATATAGCATGGAGCAATCAAAAATTATAGATACGTTGGAGACGTATCAACCTCCTCCCTAGATGGGAGAAGGGTTTCCCCTCTGGTCCTTGGCCTCCATGGCGTGGGAGGGGCGAAAGCCCCTCCGAGATTGGATCTGTCTCTCTGTCCCCTACGAGATTGGATCTGTCTCTCTGTTTCTGCGTTCTCTTCTGCTGCCCTTTCATCGTTTCATATATATATGGAGATCCGTAACTCCGATTGTACTGAAACATTCGCCGTGATTTTTTTCCAAAAGTTAGCTTTGTTGCGGCCGAAGAAGGGCATCAACTGCCTTACGGGGAGCCCACGAGGGTCAGGGGCGCGCCCAGGGGGTGGGGCGCGCCCCCCTGCCTCGTGCCTCCCTCGGGCACCGTCTCGCGTGAAATTTTCTTCCCATATTCTCCGAATATTCCAAAAATAATCTATGTCCGTTTTATCCCGTTTGGACTCCGTTTGATATGGATATTCTGCGAAACAAAACATGCAACAAACAGGAACTGGCACTGGGCACTGGATCAATATGTTAGTCCCCAAAAATAGTATAAAAACTTGCCAAAAATATATGAAAGTTGTAGAATATTTGCATGGAACAATCAAAAATTATAGATACGACAGAGACGTATCAGCATCCCCAAGCTTAATTCCTGCTCGTCCTCGAGTAGGTAAATGATAAAAAAAGATAATTTTTTATGTGGAATGCTACCTAGCATAATCTTGATCATGTATCTAATCATGGCATGAATATTAAGACATGAGTGATTCAAAGCAATAGTCTATCATTTGACATAAAAACAATAATACTTCAAGCCTACTAATAAAGCAATCATGTCTTTTCAAAATAACATGGCCAAAGAAAGTTATCCCTACAAAATCATATAGTCTGGCTATGCTCCATCTTCACCACACAAAATATTCACATCATGCACAACCCCGATGACAAGCCGAGCAATTGGTTCATACTTTTTAATGCGCTTCAGCTTTTTCAACCCTCACGCAATACATGAGCGCAACCCATGGATATAGCACTATAGGTGGAATAGAATATGATGATGGGGGTTATGTGGAGAAGACAAAAAAAAAGAGAAAGTCTCCCATCAACCTGGCTAATCAACGGGCTATGGAGATGCCCATCAATTGATGTCAATGCAAGGAGTTGGGATTGCCATGCAACAGATGCACTGGAGCTATAAGTGTATGAAAGCTCAAACTGAAACTAAGTGGGTGTGCATCCAACTTGCTTGCTCATGAAGACCTCGGGCATTTGAGGAAGCCCATCATCGGAATACACAAGCCAAGTTCTATAATGAAAATTCCCACTAGTATATAAAAGTGATAACTCAAGAGACTCTCTATATGAAGAACATGGTGCTACTTTGAAGCACAAGTGTGGTAAAAGGATAGTAACATTGCCCCTTCTCTCTTTTTCTCTCATTTTTTGTTTTTTTTTTCTCTTTTTTTGGGCCTTCTCTTTTTTTGGCCTTTCTCTTTTTTTTCGTCCGGAGTCTCATCCCGACTTGTGGGGGAATCATAGTCTCCATCATCCTTTCCTCACTGGGGCAATGCTCTAATAATGATCATCATCACACTTTTATTTACTTACAACTCAATATTACAACTCGATATCTAGAACAAAGGTATGACTCTATATGAATGCCTCCGGCGGTGTACCGGGATGTGCAATGATCTAGCGTAGCAATGACATCAAAAAACGGACAAGCCATGAAAACATCATGCTAGCTATCTTACGATCATGCAAAGCAATATGACAATAAATGCTCAAGTCATGTATATGATGATGATGGAAGTTGCATGGCAATATATCTCGGAATGGCTATGGAAATGCCATAATAGGTAGGTATGGTGGCTGTTCTGAGGAAGATATAATGAGGCTTATGTGTGATAGAGCGTATCGTATCACAGGGTTTGGATGCACCGGCGAAGTTTGCACCAACTCTCGAGGTGAGAAAGGGCAATGCACGGTACCGAAGAGGCTAGCAATGATGGAAGGGTGAGAGTGCGTATAATCCATGGACTCACATTAGTCATAAAGAACTCATATACTTATTGAAAAAGTTTATTAGCCCTCGAAGCAAAGTAATACTACGCATGCCCCTAGGGGATAGATTGGTAGGAAAAGACCATCGCTCGTCCCCGACCGCCACTCATAAGGAAGACAATCAATAAATAAATCATGCTCCGACTTCGTTACATAACGGTTCACCATACGTGCATGCTACGGGAATCACAAACCTCAACACAAGTATTTCTACAATCCACAACTACCCACTAGCATGACTCTAATATCACCATCTTTATATCGCAAAACTATTGCAAGGAATCAAACATATCATAATCAGCGATCTACAAGTTTTATGTAGGATTTTATGACTAACCATGTGAATGACCAATTCCTGTCAACTCTCTAAATAGATATAAGTGAAGCAAGAGAGTTTAATTCTTTCTACAAAAGATATGCCCACGCTCTAACAAATATAAGTGAAGAAAAAGAGCATTCTACAAATGGCGGTTGTCTAAGTGAAGAGAAACAGACAATCCAAACTTCAAATGATATAAGTGAAGCACATGAAGCATTCTATAAAGCCATACTCAAAAGATATAAGCGAAGTGCAAAGAGCATTCTATAAATCAACCAAGGACTATCTCATACCAGCATGGTGCATAAAAGAAAAGTGAAAACTAAATGCAAAAGACGCTCCAAGATTTGCACATATGCATGAACGAAACGAATTCGAAAACATACCGATACTTGTTGAAGAAAGATGGGATGCCTTCCGGGGCATCCCCAAGTTTAGACGCTTGAGTCTCCTTGAATATTTACTTGGGGTGCCTTGGAAATCCCCAAGCTTGATCTCTTGCCTCTCCTCCTTTTCCTCATATCGAGACCTTCTCGATCATCGAACACTTCATCACACAAAACTTCAACAGAAAACTCGGTAAGATCCGTTAGTATAATAAAGCAAATCACGACTCTAAGTACTGTTGCAAACCAATTCATATTTTGTTTTTGCAATGTAGCTACTGTATATAACTTTTCCATGGCTTAATCCACTGATAGAAATTGATAGTTTCATCAAAACAAGCAAACTATGCATCAAAAACAGAATCTGTCTAAAACAGAACAGTCTGTAATAATCTGAACATTCATCATACCTATGGTACTCCAATAATTCTACCAAAATTAGGAAAAATAAAAACTTTGTATAGAAAGACAGTGCAAAAAGTTTCAGAACCGTTTGACGTTCGAGTAAAAAATGAAAAATCGCGCACTACAGCCAAAGTTTCTGTCCTGCACCGTACAAACCAACAAGCATTGTAAACATCCTAAAGGCAAATCTTGGCACATTATTTTTATAATACAATGGAATTGTACAAGGGGGTAATTATTTTTATCGAATTTTTTTGTAATTAAGATTCACAAAGTTTCCGTGAGCATGAACAAAGTTCAAGGAGCTCTCCCACTTCAACAATGCTTGTCTTTCTCACTTTCACTTTCCTTTTTGAAAAAGTTTTGGGTTCCCCTATTTATTTATTTGTTTTTAAAATTTATAAAAGCACTCAGCAGAAATAAATGACTCTCTAAAACTTCCGGGTTGTCTCCCTGGGAACGCTTTCTTTAAAGCCATTAAGCTAGGCATATAGTGCTCAAGTAGTGAATCCACCCGGATAACAAGGTATATCAAAGCCAATTTTAATTAGCAATGATTTGGCATTTAGTAGTGAGCACAAAGTAACATATATCATGTAATGACGAAGTCTAACTCTCTTCCTATGCATCAGCATGTCATAAAAGAACAATTCATGCACACAAAGTAAAGGCCAATGCATAGTATAAACAGTTTCTTGCAATTTTATCGTGTGGGAAACATAGAGAGGTGGAGATATAGTTCCTCTCTCATAATAATTGCAAGTAGGAGCAGTAAGCACATGCATATTATATCTATCAAAATCATCATGTGCAAGGGTAAAAGGCAACCCATCAATATAATCCTTAATAAGGGCAAACTTCTCCGATGTAGTTTAATCGGGAGAATTCAAAAAGATAGTAGGACTATCATGCGTGGGTGAAATAGCAACAATTTCATGTTTAACATAAGGAACTATAGCAAGTTCATCTCCATAAGCATAATTCATATTGGCATCTTGGCCACAAGCATAGCAAGCATCATCAAAAAGGGATATTTCAAGAGAATCAACAGGATCATAACAATCATCATAGCAATCATCCTTCGGTAAGCACGAAGGGAAATTAAAAAATGTATGAGTTGAAGAGTTACTCTCATTAGAAGGTGGGCACGGGTAGCTAATCCGCTCTTCCTCCTTTTGTTCTTCGCTCTCCTCCTCATCTTTTTCATCCAATGAGCTCACAGTTTCATCAATTTCTTCTTCCATAGGCTCCTGCAAAATGGTAGTCTCTTCTTGGACAGCGGAGACTTTCTCAATAAATGCATCAATATCGGCATTGTATTCATAATTCTCATAACAATATTTAAGTATGGCAAGATTTCCAGATCTGTAAACAGCATCATAAAGATTTTCACACGCTTTGAATACAGATTCAATTTCATAAGCACCCATGAAAGCAACAAATTCTTCTATTTGTTCCACATCATTGTAATCATATATACCTCTAGCATAAGAAGCCAAGGTTTCATTATCATTAAATTTGCATGAAAAGGGAAGGTGTGGAGACTTCATCCTAGAGCAACAAGTATAATCATTTCTCAAGCATAGTTGCCTAGCATACCACTTCAACATATAAATTTGATCCCATAATAGTTTCCCTTTTTGAGTCAAGCGATAATCCCTAAAGTATTCATGTTGATCCAACGTGTCTCCCACTACCAAATTGAATGGGGTTTTCTCAGGATTATCAAAGTAGTACATAATATCTATCACATAACGAGCATCGAGGGTTTTAGGAGGTTCCCCATCTCCATGAGTAGCAAGTAAACCTATTTTTTTTGGTATTTCGTGTTCCATATCCACAACTAAAGATAGATAACAACTTAGAACAGCAAATAAAATCTACTTAGTGATAAAGCAAACTAGCACACACGAGAATATTCACCCCACGCTATTGCTCCCCGGCAACGGCGCTAGAAAAAGGTCTTGATAACTGATACGTCTCCAACATATCTATAATTTATGAAGTATTCATGCTATTATATTATCCATCTAGTATGTTTTATATGCATTTATATGCTATTTTATATGATTTTTGGGACTAACTATAGTTATATGATCTAATTATGTTATTATTGTTGAGAGAACTTGCACTAGTGAAAGTATGAACCCTAGGCCTTGTTTCGACGCATTGCAATACCGTTTGCGCTCACTTTTATCGCTTGCTACCTTGCTGTTTTTATATTTTCAGATTACAAAAACATATATCTACCATCCATATTGCACTTGTATCACCATCTCTTCGCCGAACTAGTGCACCTATACAATTTACCATTGTATTGGGTGTGTTGGGGACACAAGGGACTCTTTGTTATTTGGTTGCAGGGTTGTTTGAGAGAGACCATCTTCATCCTACACCTCCCACAGATTGATAAACCTTAGGCCATCCACTTGAGGGAAATTTTCTACTGTCCTACAAACCTCTGCACTTGGAGGCCCAACAATGTCTACAAGAAGAAGGTTGCGTAGTAGACATCAAGCTCTTTTCTGGTGCCGTTGCCGGGGAGGTGAGTGCTTGAAGGTATATCTTTAGATCTTGCAATCGAATATTTTAATTTCTTGTTTTATCACTAGTTTAGTTTATAAAATAAATCTACAAAAAATGGAATTGAGAGTGCCTCATATGCTTCATCTTTTTAATGTCTTCCGTGAAAATAAGGATTCCGATAATTGTGCTCAATTGCTAGAGGAAGAATGCATTAGAATGTTTGGCACTAAATCTTTTAATGATGAGCATGATTGCAATGTTGTTAGTATGAATTCTTTGAACATCCATGATGCTAATGATATGCAAAGCCACAAGCTTGGGGAAGCTATGTTTGATGAAGATGATATTTTTTGTCCCCCAAGTTTTGATGAGCAAATATACTATGATGAAAGCATGCATCCTATCTATGATGATTATTGTGATGACATGTATGCTATAAAGAATATTATAACCATGAAACTTGTCATCTTGATCTTAATTCTCAATCACATGATAGTTATTTTGTTGAGTTTGCTCCCACCACTATTCATGAGAAGAAATTTGCTTATGTGGAGAGTAATAAAAATTCTATGCTTGTGCATCATGAAAATAATACTTTATGTGATGGTTATATTGTTGAATTCATTCATGATGCTACTGAAAATTATTATGAGGGAGGAACATATGCTTGTAGGAATTGCAATA
The DNA here is from genome assembly GCF_018294505.1 of Triticum aestivum. Lineage (NCBI taxonomy): Eukaryota > Viridiplantae > Streptophyta > Magnoliopsida > Poales > Poaceae > Triticum > Triticum aestivum. Next base: position 552,826,940 of record NC_057808.1, on the reverse strand, counting down.
ATATCAAGTTTCCTCTCTATGTGCTTAAAGTTTTAAAGTTATGCTTGTTTTGCCTTCCTATGCTAGTTGATTATTGTTCCCATAAGTTGTTTGCTCACAAAATCCCTATGCATAGGAAGTGGGTTAGACTTAAATGTGCTAGTCATATTCTTCATGATTCTCTCTTTATGTTTCAATTCTTACCTTTTATGCGAGCATCATTGAAATCATCATGCCTAGCTAGGGGCGTTAAACGTTAGCGCTTATTGGCAGGCAACCCAATTTTATTTTAGTTTTTTGCTTTTGGTTCTGTTTAGGAATAAATAATTCATCTAGCCTCTGGTTAGATGTGGTTTTATGTTTTAGTTAGTGTTTGTGCCAAGTAAGACCTATAGGATCTTCTTGGATGATAGTTATTTGATCTTGCTGAAAATTCCAGAAACTTTCTGTTCACGAAAACAATTGTTTAAAATAAGCATAACGTGATAAAATACTGATTCCAATTGAAGCAGATCAATAATCAAATTATCTAGGTCATCATATTTTGGTAGAATTTTTTGAGTTCCATAAGTTTGTGTTAGTTACAGATTACTACAGACTGTTCTGTTTTTGATAGATTCTGTTTTTCGTGTGTTGTTTGCTTATTTTGATGAATCTATGGCTAGTAAAATAGTTTATAAACCATAGAGAAGTTGGAATAAAGTAGATTTAACACCAATACAAATAAAGAATGAGTTCATTACAGTACCTTGAAGTGGTGTTTTGTTTTCTTTCGCTAACGGAGCGCACGAGATCTTCTGTTAAGTTTTGTGTTGTGAAGTTTTCAAGTTTTGGGTAAAAATTCGATGGACTATGGAATAAGGAGTGGCAAGAGTCTAAGCTTGGGGATGCCCAAGGCACCCCAAGGTAATATTCAAGGACAACCAAGAGCCTAAGCTTGGGGATGCCCCGGATGGCATCCCCTCTTTCGTCTCCGTTCATCGGTAACTTTACTTGGAGCTATATTTTTATTCACCACATGATATGTGTTTTGCTTGGAGCATCATTTTATTTTGTTAGTATTTGCTTGCTTTTATTTATAATAATGTTTTTCATCTCTATTTTCAATAAAAATGTCAAGGATAGCCTTTACCATGCTTATTTTGCAAGTATACATGTTGCTGTTTCAAAACAGAAAGTTTATCGCTGTTGCAAAAATTCCCTAGAAAAGCCAGAATGTGATAAAATGTTGAAACCTTTTGCATAATAAGCTCTGATAAATTTACTACAGTGGGAATTTTCTTTCATAATTTTTTGAGCTAGGGAAGTATGGATCTTGCTGCATTCTTTACAGACTGTCCTGTTTAGGCAGATTGCTGTTATGTCTGCATTGTTTGCATATGTTTGCTCCTTTAATGATTCTATTTGAGGATAGGACTAAATATGCAGAGATATTTAGTATGCAATGTTGAATAATATTTTTTGTGATTTGCTACAGTAGAGAATGATAAGGTTTTTGCATTGGTTTATACTAACTTATCTCACGAGTTCTTGTTGAGTTTGGTGTGGATGAAGATTTCAAGATTTAGGAAACCGTGATATAAAAGGAATTAAGGAGACGCAAAAGTTCAAGCTTGGGGATGCCCAAGGCACCCCAAGATAATATTTCAAGAAGTCTCAAGCATCTAAGCTTGGGGATGCCCCGGTAGGCATCCCACCTTTCTTCTTCAACAATTATCGGTTAGTATCGGTTGAGCCTAAGTTTTTGCTTCTTCACATGATGAGTGCTATCCTTGAAATGTCGTTTTATTTAGCTTTGCTTTCTGTTTGAATAAAATACCAAGATCTGAAATTCTTAAATGAGAGAGAGTCTTCACATAGCTACATAATTATTTAACTACTCATTGATCTTCACTTATATCCTTTTGGAGTAGTTTGTCATTTACTCATGTGCTTCACTTATATCCTATGAGTAAATGGTTGAATGATTTGACTGTCATAAATCTGAAATTATATATGTTTCATATGCTTATCCATGGGGAGTAATGCCTTCACATATAATAAGTAGAGGTGGTAAATTTTTTGAAGGTTAGCAAACATTGTATTGGTCACTTGAACAATTCATGAAAGAATATTGAAGGAAGAGAGATTTCACATATAAATATACTATCTTGGAAATCTTCTATGATTGTGAGCCCCATGAATTATTTTCAAACCTGAGCAAATTAGTTGAAGTTGGACAAGGAAGACAACATAATGAGTTATGCTTGGGTATATTTGTATAGAAGTTATATTGTTATGGATCCTCTAACATGTGGTGCTTGCTATTTAGAATCCTTTGCTAGCCAAAATATCTGTACTAAGCGGGAATACTGCTTGTGCATCCAAATTCCTTGAACCAAGTTTATTCCATGAGTGTCCACCATATCTACCTATATGCGGTATTTACCTGCCGTTCCAAGTAAATTTGCATGTGCCAAACTCTAAACCTTCAAATAATAATCTGTTTTGTATGCCCGAATCGCTCATGTAGCGACTACAGGCTGTCAGTACTTCCATGCTAGGTGGGTTATTCTCACGATGAGTGGACTCCACTCATCATTCACGAGAAAATGGCTGGTAACTGGGATGCCCAGTCCTATGATCAAAAGATCAAAAACAAATTCGCAAATAATTTAAACAAAACTCCCCCAGGAATGTTGATAGTTGGACGGCACCCGTTGTTTCGGACAAGCCGTGGAGTGTGAATGTTGGTGGAGGGGGGGGGTAAAAACTTTACCTTTCTGCGTGGGAACCGCCTATAATGTATGTAGTATGGAAGATATTGGGAACTCTTGGTCGTTATGTTGACAATGAAAGCATACCTCTCAAAATTATTTTCATCTCTATTTTTGCTTCGAGCTCTGGCACCTCTGCAAATCCCTGCTTTCCTCTGCGAAGGGCCTATCTTTTACTTTTATGCAAGAGTCAATAGTATTCCTTCTCATTCCAACCTACTCTTTAGTTGGCAAGCATCATGTGATGGAAAGATCTAAGCATATATCGCCATTCAAATATATTTGAGCATGAATTATTATTGTTGACATTACCCTTGAGGTAAAAGGTTAGGAGGCGAAACATTAAGCCCCTATCTTTCTATGTGTTCGATGAATACTATTTGTTCTAAAAATATGCTTTGAGTGGTAGCAATCATGGAAGACTAAATGATAGTTGAGTATGTGAAGTTTGCTGAATCAAAGCTCTGACATAGACTCTTCCTGAAAATAAGATGAATTGTAATTGTTTGATGACTAACAACATAGTTTGTTAGTTTTCAAGAAAGTTTATGATCTATACTTTAACATGTGACTAGTTTGTTACTTGATCATGAAAAGTTCTATGAGTTGAGCTACTGTTATGACATATGATGATGCTAGAAAAGGTGATTGAAATTATCATTGATCAAACTTGTGCACCTGCTAGAATTCACACTTCATAAATTATTTCTTTTATCATTTACCTACTCGAGGACGAGCAGGAATTAAGCTTGGGGATGCTGATACGTCTACAACGTATCTATAATTTATGAAGTATTCATGCTATTATATTATCCATAGGATGTTTTATATGCATTTATATGATATTTTATATGATTTTTGGGACTAACCTATTAACCTAGAGCCCAGTGCCAGTTTCTGTTTTTTCCTTGTTTATGAGTTTTACAGAAAAGGAATACCAAACGGAGTCCAATTGACGTGCCAATTTTTGATGATTTTTTCTGGACCAAAAGAAGCCCCCGGAGTAAAAGAGTTGGGCCAGGAGAGTCCCGGGCTGCCCACGAGGGTGGGGGCGGGCCCACCCCCCTGGGCATGGGCCCCTGCCTCGTGGACAACCCGGAGACCCCCTGACGTGAGACCTACGCCAAAAAATCCTATAAATACTGAAACCTCCAAAGAATAGAATAGATCGGGAGTTCCGCCGCCGCAAGCCTCTGTAGCCACTAAAAACCAATCGGGACCTTGTTCCGGGACCCTGCCGGAGGGGGATCCCTCACCGGTGGCCATCTTCATCATCCTGGCACTCTCCATGACGAGGAGGGAGTAGTTCATCCTCGGGGCTGAGGGTATGTGATACGTCCATTTTGCATCATGCTTTTATATCGATATTTATTGCATTATGGGCTGTTATTACACATTATGTCACAATACTTATCCCTATTCTCTCTTATTTACAAGGTTTACATAAGGAGGGAGAATGCCGGCAGCTGGAATTCTGGGCTGGAAAAGGAGCAAATATTAGAGACCTATTATGCACAACTCCAAAAGTCCTGAAACTCCACGAAAGCTATTTTTGGAAATAATAAAAAATATTGAGCGGAAGAAATACGTCAGGGGGGGCTCCACCTGGCCACGAGGGTGGGGGGCGCCCTACCCCCCTGGGCGCACCCCCATGCCTCGTGGGCCCCCTGTTGGCCCTCCGGTGCCCATCTTCTGCTATATGAAGTCTTTCGTCCAAAGAAAAATCATAAGCAAGCTTTCGGGACGAGACTCCGCTGCCACGAGGCGGAACCTTGGCGGAACCAATCTAGGGCTCCGGCAGAGCTGTTCTGCCGGGGACACTTCCCTCCGGGAGGGGGAAATCATCGCCATCGTCATCACCAACGCTCCTCTCATCGGGAGAGGGCAATCTCCATCAACATCTTCACCAGCACCATCTCCTCTCAAACCCTAGTTCATCTCTTGTATCCAATTCTTGTCTCATAGTCCGGGATTGGTATATGTAGGTTGCTAGTAGTGTTGATTACTCCTTGTAGTTGATGCTAGTTGGTTTATTTGGTGGAAGATCATATGTTCAGATCCTTTATGCATATTAATACTCCTCTGATTATGAACATGAATATGCTTTGTGAGTAGTTACGTTTGTTCCTGAGGACATGGGAGAAGTCTTGCTATTAGTAGTCATGTGAATTTGGTATTCGTTCGATATTTTGATGAGATGTATGTTGTCTATCCTCTAGTGGTGTTATGTGAGCGTCGACTACATAACACTTCACCATCATTTGGGCCTAGAGGAAGGCATTGGGAAGTAATAAGTAGATGATGGGTTGCTAGAGTGACAGAAGCTTAAACCCTAGTTTATGCGTTGCTTCGTAAGGGGCTGATTTGGATCCATATGTTTCATGCTATGGTTAGGTTTACCTTAATACTTTTGTTGTAGTTGCGGATGCTTGCAATAGAGGTTAATCATAAGTGGGATGCTTGTTCAAGTAAGAACAGCACCCAAGCACCGGTCCACCCACATATCAAATTATCAAAGTACCGAACGCAAATCATATGAACGTGATGAAAACTAGCTTGACGATAATTCCCATGTGTCCTCGGGAGCGCTTTTCTCTATATAAGAGTTTGTCCAGGCTTGTCCTTTGCTACAAAAAGGATTGGGCCACCTTGCTGCACTTTATTTACTTTTTTTACTTGTTGCTCGTTACAAATTATCCTATCACAAAACTATCTGTTACCTATTATTTCAGTGCTTGCAGAGAATACCTTGCTGAAAACCGCTTATCATTTCCTTCTACTCCTCGTTGGGTTCGACACTCTTACTTATCGAAAGGACTACGATAGATCCCCTGTACTTGTGGGTCATCAAGACTTTTCTGGCGCCGTTGCCGGGAGTGAAGCGCCTTTGGTAGGTGGAATTTGGTAAGGAAAAATTTATATAGTGTGCTGAAATTTACGGTCACTTGTTACTACGGAAAGTAATCCTCTGAGGGGCTTGTTCGGGGTATCTTCACCCCGACCAGTGGAGCAAAGAGTTGCTCCTCAACCTACTGAACCTACTAAAGATGAAAATGTCCACTTTGAAATTCCTTCGGGTATGTTAGAAAAACTGCTAGCTAATCCTTTTGCAGGAGATGGAACAAAGCATCCTCATGAGCACCTAATATATGTGGATGAAGTTTGTGGATTATTTAAGCTTGCAGGTATACACGGTGGTTTTATTAAGAAGAAGGTCTTCCCTTTATCTTTGAAGGGAGATGCATTGACATGGTATAGGCTATGTGATGATACGGGATCATGGAACTACAAACGATTGAAATTGGAATTTCATCAGAAATTTTATCCTATGCATCTTGTACATCGTGATCGCAATTATATATATAATTTTTGGCCTCGCGAAGGGGAAAGCATCGCTCAAGCTTGGGGGAGGCTTAAATCAATGTTATATTCATGCCCCAATCATGAGCTCCCAAGAGAAATAATTATTCAAAGTTTTTATGCTCGGCTTTCTGATAACAATCGCACCATGCTCGATACTTCTTGTGCTGGCTCTTTTATGATAAAGACTATTGAATTCAAATGGGATTTATTGGATAGAATTAAACACAACTCTGAAGATTGGGACCTCGACGAAGGTAAGGAGTCAGGTATGACACCTAAGTTTGATTGTGTTAAATCTTTTATGGATACCGATGTTTTCCAAAAATTTAGCACTAAATATGGACTTGAATCTGAGATAGTAGCTTCTTTCTGTGAATCTTTTGCTGCTTATGTTGATCTCCCTAAGGAGAAGTGGTTTAAATATCATCCTCCCATAGAAGTAAAAGTAGCTGCACCTATTAAAGTTTAAGAAAAGACTATCACTTATAATGATCCTATTGTTCCTACTTCTTATGTTGAGAAACCACCTTTCCCTGTTAGGATAAAGGATCATGCTAAATTTTCAACTGTGGTCCGTAAAAGCAATATTAGAACTTATACACCTCCTGAGCAAATTAAAGTTGAACCTAATATTGCTATTGTTAAAGATCTCTTGTCTGATAATATTGATGGGCATGTTATTTATTTCTGTGATGAAACTGCTAGAATTGCCAAACCTTGTGCTAAAGATAAACATAGACATGTGGTAGGCATGCCTGTTATTTCTGTTAAAATAGGAGATCATTGTTATCATGGCTTATGTGATATGGGTGCTAGTCCTAGTGCAATACCTTTTGACTTATACAAAGAAATTATGCATGATATTGCACCTGCTGAGATAGAAGATATTGATGTCACAATTAAACTTGCCAATAGAGATACTATTTCACCAATGGGAATTGTTAGAGATGTTGAAGTCTTGTGTGGGAAAACTAAATATCCTGCTGATTTTCTTGTTCTTGGTTCCCCACAGGATAGTTTTTGTCCCATTATATTTGGTAGACCCTTCTTGAACACCGTTAATGCTAGGATAGACTGTGAAAAGGATGTTGTTACTATTGGTTTGGGTGATATGTCTCATGAGTTTAATTTCTCTAAATTTCGAAGACAACACCGTGAAGAGGAATTGCCTAGTAAGGATGAAATAATTGGTCTTGCTTCTATTGCCGTACCTCCTAGTGACCCTTTAGAACAATATTTGCGAGACCATGAAAATGATATGTTTATGAATGAAAGAAGGGAAGTAGATGAAGTATTCTTTAAACAGGAACCCATCCTGAAACACAATTTGCCTGTTGAAATCCTAGGGGATCCTCCTCCACCCAAGGGTGATCCCGTGTTTGAGCTCAAACCGTTACCTGATACTCTTAAATATGCTTATCTTGATGAGAAAAAGATATATCATGTTATTATTAGTGCTAACCTTTCAGAGCATGAAGAAGAGAGATTATTGAAAACTCTAAGGAAGCACCGTGCTGCTATTGGATATACTCTTGATGATCTTAAGGGCATCAGTCCCACTCTATGTCAACATAAATAAATTTGGAGGAAGATGCCAAACCAGTTCGTGATCATCAACGACGGCTGAATCCTAAGATGAAGGAAGTGGTAAGAAAAGAAATACTAAAGCTCCTTGAGGCAGGTATAATTTATCCCGTTGCTGATAGTCAGTGGTAAGTCCTCTCCATTGTGTCCCTAAGAAGGGAGGTATTACCGTCGTTCCTAATGATAAAGATGAGTTGATCCCGCAAAGAATTATTACAGGTTATAGGATGGTAATTGATTTCTGCAAATTAAATAAGGCTACTAAAAATATCATTACCCCTTACCTTTTATCGATCAAATGCTAGAAAGATTATCCAAACATACACATTTTTGCTTTCTAGATGGTTATTCTGGTTTCTCTCAAATACCTGTGTCAGCCAATGATTAATCAAATACCACTTTTACTTGCCCTTTCGGTACTTTTGCTTATAGACGTCTGCCTTTTGGTTTATGTAATGCACCTGTTACCTTCCAAAGATGCATGATGGCTATATTCTCTGACTTTTGTGAAAAGATTTGTGAGGTTTTCATGGACGATTTCTCCGTCTATGGATCCTCTTTTGATGATTGCTTGAGCGAACTTGATTGAGTTTTGCAGAGATGTGAAGAAACTAACCTTGTCTTGAATTGGGAAAAGTGCCACTTTATGGTTAATGAAGGTATTGTCTTGGGGCATAAAGTTTCCGAAAGAGTTATTGAAGTTGATAAAGCCAAGGTTGATGCTATTGAAAAGATGTCGTGTCCCAAGGACATCAAAGGTATAAGAAGTTTCCTTGGTCACGCCGGTTTTTATAGGAGGTTCATTAAGGACTTCTCAAAAATTTCTCGGCCTCTGACTAATTTATTACAAAAAGATATATCATTTGTCTTTGATGATGATTGTGTAGAAGCATTTGAAATACTTAAGAAAGCATTGATTTCTGCACCTATTATTCAGCCACCTGATTGGAATTTACCCTTTGAAATTATGTGTGATGCTAGTGATTATGTTGTAGGTGCTATTCTAGGGCAAAGAGTTGATAAGAAATTAAATGTTATCCAATATGCTATCAAAACTCTAGACAATGCTCAAAGAAATTATGCTACTACCGAAAAAGAATTCTTAGCAGTTGTATTTGCTTGTGATAAGTTCAGACCTTATATTGTTGATTCTAAAGTAACTATTCACACTGATCATGTTGCTATTAAATATCTTATGGAAAATAAAGATGCTAAACCTAGACTTATCAGATGGGTTCTCTTGCTACAAGAATTTGATTTGCATATTATTGATAGAAAGGGAGCTGAGAACCCCGTTGCAGACAACTTGTCTAGGTTAGAAAATGTTCTTGATGACCCACTACCTATTGATGATAGCTTTCTGGATGAACAATTAAATGTCATAAATGCTTCTCGTACTGCTCCATGGTATGCTGATTGTGCTAATTACATTGTTGCTAAATTTATACCACCTAGTTTCACATACCAACAAAAGAAAAAGTTTTTCTATGACTTGAGACATTACTTTTGGGATGACCCACATCTTTATAAAGAAGGAGTAGATGGTGTTATTACACGTTGTGTACCTGAGCATGAACAGGAACAGATCCTACGCAAGTGTCACTCCGAGGCTTATGGAGGACACCACGCTGGAGATAGAACTGCACATAAGGTATTGCAATCTGGTTTTTATTGGCCTACTCTCTTCAAGGATGCCCGTAAGTTTGTCCTATCTTGTGATGAATGTCAAAGAATTGGTAATATTAGTAGACGTCAAGAAATGCCTATGAATTATTCACTTGTTATTGAACCATTTGATGTTTGGGGCTTTGATTATATGGGACCTTTTCCTGCCTCTAATGGATACACACATATTTTAGTTGCTGTTGATTATGTTACTAAGTGGGTAGAAGCTATTCCAACTAGTAGTGCTGAACATAACACTTCTATTAAAATGCTTAAAGAAGATATTTTCCCGAGGTTTGGAGTCCCTAGATATTTAATGACTGATGGTGGTTCACATTTTATTCATGGTGCTTTTCGTAAAATGCTCGCCAAATATGATGTTAATCATAGAATTGCATCTCCTTATCACCCGCAGTCTAGTGGTCAAGTAGAATTGAGCAATAGAGAGCTCAAATTAATTTTGCAAAAGACTGTCAATAGATCTAGAAAGAATTGGTCCAAGAAACTTGATGATGCATTATGGGCCTATAGAACTGCAAATAAGAATCCTATGGGTATGTCTCCATATAAAATGGTTTATGGAAAAGCATGTCACTTACCTCTCGAACTAGAACATAATGCTTATTGGGCTATTAAAGAGCTCAATTATGATTTCAAACTTGCCGGTGAGAAGAGGTTGTTTGACATTAGCTCACTTGATGAATGGAGAACCCAAGCTTATGAGAATGCCAAATTGTTTAAAGAAAAAGTTAAAAGATGGCATGACAAAAGAATAGAAAAGCATGAGTTTAATGTAGGTGATTATGTATTGCTATAAAACTCTCGTTTAAGATTTTTTGCAGGAAAACTTCTCTCTAAATGGGAAGGCCCTTACGTTATCGAGGAGGTCTATCGTTCCGATGCCATAAAAATCAACAACTTCGAAGGCACGAATCCGAAGGTGGTGAACGGTCAAAGAATTAAACACTATATCTCAGGTAATCCTATAAATGTTGAAACCAATGTTATTGAAACCGTAACCCCGGAGGAATACATAAGGGACACTTTCCGGAACGTTTCAGACTCCGAAAAGGAATAGGTGTGTGGTACGGTAAGTAAACCGACTCCAAAGCAGTTTTTATGGCAATATTTCTCCGTTTTGGAATATTTAGAAAAATAGAAAAATATGAAGCAGTCCGGGAAGGACACGAGGCCTCCACGAGGGTGGAGGGCACGCCCTACCCTACTGGGCGCGCCCTCCTACCTCGTGGGCCCCTCGTGTGCTCTCCGGACTCCGTTTTCTTGCACGATACGTATTTCGGTCAGTAAAAATTCATTATATAATCTCCCGAAAGTTTTGACTCCTGTATCACACAAATATCCTCTGTTTCCGTTTCAAGCTGTCCTACTGCAGATCAGAGCAACATGTTGTCCCAGGATTCTGAAGGAGAAAGCTATGTGGCTGATTACCTTGCAAATCCCAAGGTCTATGGAGATGTGGAGCGTTGTGGTTGGACTACGGAAGAAGAAGAGGACTATGAGCCCAAGAGAAAGGAGGAGACGAGCTCAGATGAAGATGAAGTCCCATTACCTCAACCTGGGGACATGCATGTGGAGTTCAAAAAGTCAAGCCTCCCTGATAGAGCAAAGAAATGTAAGATCGAGTTTATCCCTTTTTGTCTCTTGCAGGAAAACAAGCAGGAATTATGCAAAAAGATATTAAGCCTGGAGCGGGAGACTGATGACTTGAGGGATCAAAATTCTGTCCTCAAGCGCAAATTAAGGAAGAAGACTACGCCATCATCACCACCACCTTCTTCACCAGCAAAGGAGACATAATCACATGGGTATGGGCACTCCCCTTGGCAACCGCCAAGCTTGGGGGAGGTGCCCCGGTATCGTATCACAACCACATCTCCTTTCTTTACCGTTTTTCTTAGTTCGATCCTATTTAGTAGTATCTTGATCTAGTAGAATAAAAGTTTTGGTATGATCTAGTTTTGAGTTTTGCTTTATGATCTCTCTATGTAATCGAGTCTGTGAGCTATATATAATAAAGATTAGTGTTGAGTCAAGGGCTTGATTATTTTGTCATGATCTTGAGTGAATAAAAGAAAAGAGAAAAGAATAAAAAGGAATAAAAATATCATATTGATCTTATTGAGAGTAATGACTTCACATAGAAAGAGTATGATGATTAAAAATTGTTGAGAGTTGACAAACATAGCTTTGGTCATCGTTGCAATTAATAGGAAGTAATAAAGAAAGAGGGGTTTCACATATAAATATACTATCTTGGACATCTTTTATGATTGGGAGCACTCATTAAAATATGACATGCTAAAGAGTTGATGTTGGACAAGGAAGACAACGTAATGGGTTATGTTTTCTTATATCTAAGATAAAGTATATTGTCATGGATCATCCAACATGTTGAGCTTGCCTTTCCCCCTCATGCTAGCCAAATTCTGTGCACCAAGTAGAGATACTACTTGTGCTTCCAAAAACCCTTAAACCAGTTTTGCCATTAGAGTCCACCATATCTACCTATGGATTGAGTAAGATCCTTCAAGTAAGTTGTCATCGGTGCAAGCAATAAAAATTTCTCTCTAAATATGTATGATTGATTGGTGTGGAGGAAATAAGCTTTATACGATCTTGTGATGTGGAAGAAATAAAAGCGACAGACTGCATAATAAAGGTTCATATCACAAGTGGCAATATAAAGTGACGTTCTTTCGCATTAAGATTTTGTGCATCCAACCCTGAAAGCGCATGGCAACCTCTGCTTCCCTCTGCGAAGGGCCTATCTTTTATTATTATCTTCTACCTTATGCAAGAGTCATGGTGATCTTCACCTTTCCTTTTTATATTTTATCCTTTGGCAAGCACAGGATGTTGGAAAGATCCTGATACATATATCTAATTGGATGTGGGTTAGCATGAACTATTATTGTTGACATTACCCTTCAGGTAAAAGGTTGGGAGGCGAAACTATAAGCCCCTATCTTTCTCTGTGTCCGATTAAAACTCCGTAACAACAAGTATTGCGTGAGTGTTAGCAATTATGAAAGACTAAATGATAGTTGAGTATGTGGACTTGCTAGAAAGCTCTGGCATAGACTCTTTCTGATGTTATGATAAATTGCAATTGCCTCAATGACTGAGATTATAGTTTGTTAGTTCTCAATAAAGTTTCTGATTCATACTTTGCATTGTGAATAGATTATTACTTGAGCATAAGAAATCATATGACAATATCCATATATGTTGCTGTTATGAGAATAATCATGATGCCCTAATGTCCGTATTTCATTTTTATCGACACCTCTACCTCTAAACATGAGGACATATTTATCGTTATCGGCTTCCGCTTGAGGACAAGCGAGGTCTAAGCTTGGGGGAGTTGATGCGTCCATTTTGCATCATGCTTTTATATCGATATTTATTGCATTATGGGCTGTTATTACACATTATGTCACAATACTTATGCCTATTCTGTCTTATTTTACAAGGTTTACATAAGGAGGGAGAATGCCGGCAGCTAGAATTCTGGGCTGGAAAAGGAGCAAATATTAGAGACCTATTTTGCACAACTCCAAAAGTCCTGAAATTCCACGAAAGCTATTTTTGGAAATAATAAAAAATATTGAGCGGAAGAAATACGTAGGGGGGCCTCCACCTGGCCACGAGGGTGGGGGGCGCGCCCTACCCCCCTGGGCGCACCCCCATGCCTCGTGGGCCCCCTGTTGGCCCTCTGGTGCCCATCTTCTGCTATATGAAGTCTTTCATCCGAAGAAAAATCATAAGCAAGCTTTCGGGACGAGACTCCGCCGCCACGAGGCGGAACCTTGGCGGAACCAATCTAGGGCTCCGGCAGAGCTGTTCTGCCGGGGACACTTCCCTCCGGGAGGGGGAAATCATCGCCATCGTCATCACCAACGCTCCTCTCATCGGGAGAGGGCAATCTCCATCAACATCTTCACCAGCACCATCTCCTCTCAAACCCTAGTTCATCTCTTGTATCCAATTCTTGTCTCATAGTCCGCGATTGGTACCTGTTGGTTGCTAGTAGTGTTGATTACTCCTTGTAGTTGATGCTAGTTGGTTTATTTGGTGGAAGATCATATGTTCAGATCCTTTATGCATATTAATACTCCTCTGATTATGAACATGAATATGCTTTGTGAGTAGTTACGTTTGTTCCTGAGGACATGGGAGAAGTCTTGCTATTAGTAGTCATGTGAATTTGGTATTCGTTCGATATTTTGATGAGATGTATGTTGTCTATCCTCTAGTGGTGTTATGTGAGCGTCGACTACATAACACTTCACCATCATTTGGGCCTAGAGGAAGGCATTGGGAAGTAATAAGTAGATGATGGGGTGCTAGAGTGACGGAAGCTTAAACCCTAGTTTATGCGTTGCTTCATAAGGGGCTGATTTGGATCCATATGTTTCATGCTATGGTTAGGTTTACCTTAATACTTTTGTTGTAGTTGCGGATGCTTGCAATAGAGGTTAATCATAAGTGGGATGCTTGTTCAAGTAAGAACAGCACCCAAGCACCGGTCCACCCACATATCAAATTATCAAAGTACCGAACGCGAATCATATGAACGTGATGAAAACTAGCTTGACGATAATTCCCATGTGTCCTCGGGAGCGCTTTTCTCTATATAAGAGTTTGTCCAGGCTTGTCCTTTGCTACAAAAAGGATTGGGCCACCTTGCTGCACTTTATTTACTTTTGTTACTTGTTGCTCGTTACAAATTATCCGATCACAAAACTATCTGTTACCTATTATTTCAGTGCTTGCAGAGAATACCTTGCTGAAAACCGCTTATCATTTCCTTCTGCTCCTCGTTGGGTTCGACACTCTTACTTATCGAAAGGACTACGATAGATCCCCTATACTTGTGGGTCATCAGTATGTAACAGTAGCTATGTGTTTGATCTCTCTCTCTCTCGTGTTCTTCAGGTGGTACGATCTTGATGTATCGCGAGCTTTGCTATTGTAGTTGGATCTTATGATGTTTCTCCCCCTCTACTCTCTTGTAATGGATTGAGTTTTCCCCTTTGAAGTTATCTTATAGGATTGAGTCTTTAAGGATTTGAGAACACTTGATGTATGTCTTGCCGTGCTTATCTGTGGTGACAATGGGGTATTCACGTGATTCACTTGATGTATGTTTTGGTGATCAACTTGCGGGTTCCGCCCATGAACCTATGCATAGGGGTTGGCACACGTTTTCGTCTTGACTCTCCGGTAGAAACTTTGGGGCACTCTTTGAAGTTCTTTGTGTTGGTTGAATAGATGAATCTGAGATTGTGTGATGCATATCGTATAATCATACCCACGGATACTTGAGGTGACATTGGAGTATCTAGGTGACATTAGGGTTTTGGTTGATTTGTGTCTTAAGGTGTTATTCTAGTACGAACTCTATGATAGATCGAACGGAAAGAATAGCTTCGTGTTATTTTACTACGGACTCTTGAATAGATTGATCAGGAAGAATAACTTTGAGGTGGTTTCGTACCCTACAATAATCTCTTCATTTGTTCTCCGCTATTAGTGACTTTGGAGTGACTCTTTGTTGCATGTTGAGGGATAGTTATATGCTCCAATTATGTTATTATTGTTGAGAGAACATGCACTAGTGAAAGTATGAACCCTAGGCCTTGTTTCAATGCATTGCAATACCGTTTACGCTCACTTTTATCGCTTGCTACCTCGCTGTTTTTATATTTTCAGATTACAAAAACCTATATCTACCATCCATATTGCACTTGTATCACCATTTCTTCGCCGAACTAGTACACCTATACAATTTACCATTGTATTGGGTGTGTTGGGGACACAAGAGACTCTTTGTTATTTGGTTGCAGGGTTGTTTGAGAGAGACCATCTTCATCCTACACCTCCCACGGATTGATAAACCTTAGGTCATCCACTTGAGGGAAATTTTCTACTGTCCTACAAACCTCTGCACTTGGAGGCCCAACAACATCTACAATAAGAAGGTTGCGTAGTAGACATCAATAACCCACAAGTATAGGGGATCAATTGTAGCCTCTTTCGATAAGTAAGAGTTTCGAACCCAACGAGGAGCTAAAGGTAGAACAAATATTCCCTCAAGTTCTATCGACCACCGATACAACTCTACGCATGCTTGACGTTCGCTTTACCGGACACAAGTATGAAACTAGAAGTACTTTGTAGGTGTTTTTGGAAAGGTTTGCAAGAATATAAAGAGCACGTAAATAAAAGCTAGGGGCTGTTTAGATATTGACACAACTAAATTAGTTTTAGTAAAGAGCTTGTTGTCACGAGAAAGTTATTTTTCCCTAGGCAATCGATAACTAGACCGGTAATCATTATTGCAATTTTATTTGAGGGAGAGGCATAAGCTAACATACTTTCTCTACTTGGATCATATGCACTTATGATTGGAACTCTAGCAAGCATCCGCAACTACTAAAGATCATTAAGGTAAAACCCAATCATATCATTAAAGCATCAAGTCCCTTTATCCCATACGCAAACAACCTACTTACTCGAGTCTGTGCTTCTGTCACTCACGCCACCCACCATAAGCAAATCATGAACATATTGCAAACCCTACAGCGGGAATCCCTCACGCTTGCGCGACACGGAGAGCACCATAGGACAACACCAATAATAAAACATGCAACTCCAACCAATCTTGATCATCACATAGCCCATAGGACAAAACGGATCTACTCAAACATCATAGGATAGCCATACATCATTGGGAAATAATATACAGCGTTGAGCACCATGTTTAAGTAGAGATTACAGCGGGTAAGAGAGAGGTTACACCGCTGCATAGAGGGGGGGAAGAGTTTGTGATGATGGCGGTGAAGTTGTTGGTGAAGATTGCGGTGATGATGATGGCTCCGGCGACGTTCCGGCGCCACCGGAAGAGAGGGGGAGAGGGCCCCCCTTCTTCTTCTTCTTCCTTGACCTCCTCCCTAGATGGGAGAAGGTTTTCCCCTGGTCCTTGGCCTCCATGGCGAGGGAGGGGAGAAAGCCCCTCCGAGATTGGATCTGTCTCTCCGTTTCTCTCTGTTTTTGCGTTCTCTTCTACTGCCCTTTCACCGTTTCGTATATATATATGGAGATCCGTAACTCCGATTGGACTGAAACCTTTGCGTGTTTTTTTCTCCAAAAATTAGCTTTCTTGCGGCCGAAGAAGGGCATCAACCGCCTTACGGGGAGCCCACGAGGGTCAGGGGCGCGCCCCCTGCCTCGTGCCTCCCTCGGGCACCGTCTCGCGTGGATTTTTCTTCCCATATTCTCCGAATATTCCAAAAATAATCTCCGTCCATTTTTATCCCGTTTGGACTTCGTTTGATATGGATATTCTGCGAAACAAAAACATGCAACAAACAGGAACTGGCACTGGGCACTAGATCAATATGTTAGTCCCCAAAAATAGTATAAAAAGTTGCCAAAAATATATGAAAGTTGTAGAATATTGGCATGGAACAATCAAAAATTATAGATACGACGGAGACGTATCAATGATCAACATAGTGATGTTCACCATTGAAAACTACTTCATCTCACGTGATGATCGGACATGGTTTAGTTGATATGGATCACATGATCATTTAGATGACTAGAGGGATGTCTATCTAAGTGGGAGTTCTTAAGTAATATGATTAATTGAACTTTAATTTATCATGAACTTAGTACCTGATAGTATTTGCATGTCAATGTTGTTGTAGATCAATGGCTCGTGCTACCGTTCCTTTGAATTTTATGCGTTCAAAGAGAAAACTAAGTTGAAAGATGATGGTAGCAACTACACAGACTGGGTCCGTAACTTGAGGATTATCCTCATTGCTGCATAGAAGAATTACGTCCTGGAAGCACCGCTAGGTGCAAGACCCGCTGCAGGAGCAACTCCAGACGTTGTGAATGTCTGGCAGAACAAAGCTGATGACTACTCGATAGTTCAGTGTGCCATGCTTTACAGCTTAGAATCGGGACTTCAAAGACGTTTTGAACGGGAGCATATGAGATGTTCTAGGAGTTGAAGTTAATATTTCAAGCAAATGCCCGAATTGAGAGATATGAAGTCTTCAATAAGTTCTATAGCTGCAAAATGGAGGAGAATAGTTCTGTCAGTGAACATATACTCAGAATTTTTGGGTACCACAACCACTTGACTCAACTGGGAGTTAATCTTCCTGATGATAGTGTCATTGACAGAGTTCTTCAATCACTGCCACCAAGCTACAAAAGCTTCGTGATTAACTATAATATGCAAGGGATGGATAAGACAATTCCCGAGCTCTTCGCGATGCTAAAGGCTGCGGAGGTAGAAATCAAGAAGGAGCATCAAATGTTGATGGTTAACAAGACCACTAGTTTCAAGAAAAAGGGCAAAGGGAAGAAGGGGAACTTCAAGAAGAACGGCAAGCAAGTTACTGCTCAAGTGAAGAAGCCCAAGTCTGGACCTAAGCCTGAGACTGAGTGCTTCTACTGCAAAGGGATTGGTCACTGGAAGCGGAACCGCCCCAAGTATTTGGCGGATAAGAAGGATGGCAAAGTGAAAGGTATATTTGATATACATGTTATTGATGTGTACCTTACTAATGCTCGTAGTAGCGCCTGGGTATTTGATACTGGTTCTGTTGCTCATATTTGCAACTCGAAATAGGGGCTATGGATTAAACAAAGATTAGCTAAGGACCAAGGTTGTCAGAATCACGATTCTGAATCGGATTGGAGCTCCAATGGCAGGATCGCAAATCGTAGAATCTTCACTATCAGGATCGTAAAAACGAACATTCTATGAACCAAAATCGTAGAATCAGAGGGGTTAGTCTGGATCGTAAATTCATAGAATCGTACAACAGAATCGCGATTCTGACAACCTTGCTAAGGATGAGGTGACGATGCGCGTGGGAAATGGTTCCAAAGTCGATGTGATCGCCGTCGGCACGCTACCTCTACATCTGCCGTCGGGATTAGTTTTAGACCTAAATAATTGTTATTTGGTGCTAGTGTTGAGCATGAACATTATATCTGGATCTTGTTTGATGCGAGACAGTTATTCATTTAAATCAGAGAATAATGGTTGTTCTATTTATATGAGTAATATCTTTTATGGTCATGCACCCTTCATGAGTGGTCTATTTTTGTTGAATCTCGATTGTAGTGATACACATATTCATAATATTGAAGCCAAAAGATGCAAGGTTAATAATGATAGTGCAACTTATTTGTGGCACTGTCGTTTAGGTCATATTGGTGTAAAGCGCATGAAGAAACTCAATGATGATGGGCTTTTGGATTCACTTGATTATGAATCACTTGATGCTTGCGAACCATGCCTCATGGGCAAGATGACTAAGACTCCGTTCTCCGGAACAATGGAGCGAGCAACTGACTTATTGGAAATAATACATACTGATGTATGCGGTCCGATGAGTGTTGAGGCTTGCAGCGGGTATCGTTATTTTCTTACCTTCACAGATGATTTGAGAAGATATGGGTATATCTACTTGATGAAACATAAGTCTGAAACATTTGGAAAGTTCAAAGAATTTCATATTAAAGTGAAAAATCATCGTAATAAGAAAATAAAGTTTCTATGATCTGATCGTGGAGGTTAATATTTGAGTTATGAGTTTGGTCTTCATTTGAAACAATGTGGAATAGTTTTGCAACTCACGCCACCTGGAACACCACAGCGTAATGGTGTATCCAAACGTCGTAATCGTACTTTATTAGATATGGAGCGATCTATGACGTCTCTTACTAATTTACCGCTATCATTTTAGGGTTATGCTTTAGAGACGACTGCATTCACGTTAAATAGGGCACCATCTAGATCCGTTGAGACGACACAATATGAACTGTGGTTTGGCAAGTGATAATCCCCAAGTGCAGGGAATCATCGTAGCAAGTTCCAAAGGTGGAAGTGATAAGTATGGAGTGTCGAACCCACAAGGAGCTAAAGGTAAGATCAATATTCTCTCAAGCCCTATCTGCCACTGATACGACTCTACGTACACCGAACGTTTGCTTCCAACTAGCAACGAGAAATAAAACTACGTTGTGGGTATGAAGAGGATAACTTCGTATGGTATCGGAGAGCTAAAACATAAAAGTAGGTGTTGTTATCATAAAGTTAGAATATATTAAATAATATAAATCGTGACTGTGGAATAATGGTGGGTTGGTGTGCGGAATTGTACTAGGCAATTGTTAACAAGACCGCTAGTCGTCATTGCAATTTCATATGAGGGAGAGGCATAAGCTAACATACTTTCTCTACTTGGATCATATGCACTTATGATTGGAACTCTAGCAAGCATCCGCAACTACTAAAGATCATTAAGGTAAAACCCAACCATAGCATTAAAGCATCAAGTCCTCTTTATTCCCATACGCAACAACCCCCTTACTCGGGTTTGTGTTTCAGTCACTCACCAACCCACTATAAGCGAATCATGAACGTATTGAAACACCCTACAGCGGGAATCCCTCATGCTTGCACGACACGGAGGGCACCATAGGACAGCACCAAAATAAAACATACATCTCGTACCAATCTAGATCATCAATCAACCCAAAGACAAAGGATATCTACTCAAAACATCATAGGATGGCAACACATCATTGGATCATAATATGTGGCATAAAGCACCATGTTCAAGTAGGGATTACAGCGGGGTGCGGGAGAGTGGACCGCGTAAAAGAGATGAGGATGGTGATGTTGATGAAGACGATCACCGCGGCGATGATTCCCCTCCCGATGGCACTCCGGTGCCACCAAGAGAGAGGAGGAGAGGTTCTCCCCCTTGTGCTTCCTCCTCCATGGCCTCCCCCCTAGATGGGGAAAGGTTCTCCCTCTGGTCCTTGGCCTTCATGGCGATGATGGCCTCTCCGGGATACTCCTCCATGGCCACCGGTGATGATGGCCCCCTTCGAATGGGTGCCGGAAAGGGCCTAGATTGATTTCTCGTGGCTATAGAGGCTTCTGGCGGCGGAACTCCCGATCTAAGTTAATTTTCTGAGGTTTCTGTATTTATAGGAATTTTTGGCGTCGGTCTCACGTCAAGGAGGTGCACGAGGCGTCCACGAGGCAGACCCACGCGCCTAGGGGGGGTGGGCGCGCCCCCCACCCTCGTGGACGCCCCGGGACTCTCCTGGCCCAACTCTTTTACTCCGGGGTCTTCTTTTGGTCCATAAAAAATCGTCAAAAATTGGCACGTCAATTGGACTTCGTTTGATATACCTTTTCTGTAAAACTCAAAAACAAGGAAAAAACAGAAACTGGCACTAGGTTAATATGTTAGTCCCAAAAATCATATAAAATAGCATATAAATGCATATAAAACATCCAAGGTTGATAATATAATAGCATGAATACTTCATAAAATATAGATACGTTGGAGACGTATCAGCAAGAAACCTAAGTTGTCGTTTCTTAAAGTTTGGGGCTGCGATGCTTATGTGAAAAAGCTTCAACCTGATAAGCTCGAACCCAAATCGGAGAAATGTGTCTTCATAGGATACCCAAAGGAGACTGTTGGGTACACCTTCTATCACAGATCCGAAGGCAAGATATTCGTTGCTAAGAATGGATCCTTTCTAAAGAAGGAGTTTCTCTCGAAAGAAGTGAGTGGGAGGAAAGTAGAACTTGATGAGGTGATTGTACCTTCTCCCTTATTGGAAAGTAGTCCATCACATAAATCAGTTCCAGTGATTCCTACACCAATCAATGAGGAAACTAATGATGATGATCATGAAACTTCTGATCAAGTTACTACCAAACCTCGTAGGTCAACTAGAGTACGATCCGCACTAGAGTGGTACGGTAATCCTGTCCTGAAGGTCATGTTACTTGACCATGATGAACCTACGAACTATGAGGAAGCGATGATGAGCCCAGATTCCGCAAAATGGCTTGAGGCCATGAAATCTAAGATGGGATCCATGTATGAGAACAAAGTGTGGACTTTGGTTGACATGCCCGATGATCGGCAAGCCATAGAGAATAAATGGATCTTCAAGAAGAAGACTGACGCTGATGGTGTTACTGTCTACAAAGCTTGACTTGTTGCGAAAGGTTTTCGACAAGTTTAAGGAGTTGACTACGATGAGACCTTCTCACCCGTAGCGATGCTTAAGTCTGTCCGAATCATGTTAGCAATTGCCGCATTTTATGATTATGAAATTTGGCAAATGATGTCAAAACTGCATTCCTTAATGGATATCTTAAAGAAGAGTTGTATATGATGCAACCAGAAGGTTTTGTCGATCCAAAATGTGCTAACAAAGTGTGCAAGCTCCAGCAATCCATTTGTGGACTGGTGCAAGCCTCTCGGAGTTGGAATATACGCTTTGATAGTGTGATCAAAGCATATGGTTTTATACAGACTTTTGGAGAAGCCTGTATTTACAAGAAAGTGAGTGGGAGCTCTGTAGCATTTCTAATATTATATGTGGATGACATATTGTTGATTAGAAATAATACATAATTTCTGGATAGCATAAAAGGATACTTGGATAAGAATTTTTCAATGAAAGACCTCAGTGAAGTTGCTTATATATTGGGTATCAAGATCTATAGAGATAGATCAAGACGCTTAATTGGACTTTCACAAAGCACATACCTTGATAAAGTTTTGAAGAAGTTCAAAATAGATCAGTCAAAGAAAGGGTTCTTGCCTGTGTTACAAGGTGTGAAGTTGAGTCAGACTCAATGCCCGACCACTGCAGAAGATAGAGAGAAAATGAAAGGCATTCCCTATGCCTCAGCCATAGGTTCTATCATGTATGCAATGTTGTGTACCAGACCTGATGTGTACCTTGCTATAAGTTTAGCAGGGAGGTACCAAAGTAATCCAGGAGTGGATCACTGGACATCAGTCAAGAACATCCTGCAATACCTGAAAAGGACTAAGGATATGTTTCTCGTTTATGGAGGTGACAAAGATCTCGTCGTAAATGGTTACGTCGATGCAAGCTTTGACACTGATCCGGATGACTCTAAGTCACAATCCGGATACGTATTTATATTGAATGGTGGAGCTGTCAGTTGGTGCAGTTCCAAGCAGAGCGTCGTGGTGGGATCTACGTGTGAAGCGGAGTACATAGCTGCTTCGGAAGCAGCAAATGAAGGAGTCTGGATGAAGGAGTTCATATCCGATCTAGGTGTAATACCTAGTGCATCGGGTCCAATGAAAATCTTTTGTGACAATACTGGAGCAATTGCCTTGGCGAAGGAATCCAGATTTCACAAGAGAACCAAACACATCAAGAGACGCTTCAATTCCATCCGCGATCAAGTCAAGGAGGGAGACATAGAGATTTGCAAGATACATACGGATCTGAATGTTGCAGACCCGTTGACTAAGCCTCTCTCACGAGCAAAACATGATCATCACCAAGACTCCATGGGTGTTAGTATCATTATTATGTAATCTAGATTATTGACTCTAGTGCAAGTGGGAGACTGAAGGAAATATGCCCTAGAGGCAATAATAAAGTTGTTATTTATATTTCCTTATATCAGGATAAATGTTTATTATTCATGCTAGAATTGTATTAACCGGGAACTTAGTACATGTGTGAATACATAGACAAACAGAGTGTCCCTAGTATGCCTCTACTAGACTAGCTCGTTAATCAAAGATGGTTAAGTTTCCTAACCATAGACATGTGTTGTCATTTGATGAACGGGATCACATCATTTGAGAATGATGTGATGGACAAGACCCATCCGTTAGCTTACCATAATGATCATTTAGTTTATTGCTATTGCTTTCATCATGACTTATACATGTTCCTCTGACTATGAGATTATGCAACTCCCGAATATCGAAGGAACACCTTATGTGCTATCAAACGTCACAACGTAACTGGGTGATTATAAAGATGCTCTACAGGTGTCTCCGATGGTGTTTGTTGAGTTGGCATAGATTGAGATTAGGATTTGTCACTCCGTGTATCGGAGAGGTATCTCTGGGCCCTCTCGGTAATGCACATCACTATGAGCCTTGCAAGCAATGTTACTAATGAGTTAGTTACGGGATGATGCATTACGGAACGAGTAAAGAGACTTGCCGGTAATGAGATTGAACTAGGTATGATAATACCGACGATCGAATCTCGGGCAAGTAACATACCGATGACAAAGGGGACAACGTATATTGTTATCCGGTTTGACTGATAAAGATCTTCGTAGAATATGTAGGAACCAATATGAGCATCCAGGTTCCGCTATTAGTTATTGACCGGAGATGTGTCTCGGTCATGTCTACATAGTTCTCGAACCCGTAGGGTCCGCATGCTTAACGTTCGATGATGATTTGTATTATGAGTTATGTGATTTGATGACCGAAGTTTGTTCGGAGTCCCGCATGAGATCACGGACATGACGAGGAGTCTCGAAATGGTCGAGAGGTAAAGATTGATATATTGGACGAAGGTATTCGGACACCGGAAAGGTTTTAGGACGTTTCGGATATTTATCGGGGAACCGAGGGGTTACCGGAACCCCCCGGGAAGTTATGGGCCCTAATGGGCCATAAGGGAGTAGGAGAGGGAAGGCCACAAGGTGGCGCCCCCCCAAGGGCAGTCCGAATTGGACTAGGGGGAGGGGGCGCGACCCCCCTTCCTTTCCCTGTCCCTCTCCTTCCCTTCTTCCCCTTGTTGGAATAGGAAAGGGAGGGGGGCGAATCCTACTTGGACCGGGAGTCGAAGTAGGACTCCCCCCTTTGGCACGCCCCCCTTTAGCCAGCCTCGTCCTCCCCCCTCCTTTATATACGTGGGAGGGGGCACCCCAAAGGCACACCAAGTCTTCTCTTAGCCGTGTGCGGTGCCCCCCTCCACAGTTACACACCTCGGTCATATTGTCGTAGTGCTTAGGCGAAGCCCTGCGCGGGTAACTTCATCATCACCATCGCCACGCCGTCGTGCTGACGGAACTCTCCCTCGTCCTCAACTGGATCAAGAGCTCGAGGGACGTCATCGTGCTGAACGTGTGCTGAACACGGAGGTGCCGTACGTTCGGTACTTGGATCTGTTGGATCGTGAAGACGTTCGACTACATCAACCGCGTTACTAAACGCTTCCGCTTTCGGCCTACGAGGGTATGTAGACACACTCTCCCCTCTTGTTGTTATGCATCTCCTAGATAGATCTTGCGTGATCGTAGGAATTTTTTTGAAATACTGCATTCCCCAACAAATACAATACATGTCTTCGTCCTTTCTGTCAGTGGATTAGAGCACCGTGAGATTGAACCCACTAATATGCACCACTCCTTATGAGGAACTACCCATCTTTCTTGGCCAGAGAAGACAAATAGATCTGAAAGCATACATAGCTTCTCAATTATACAATAAAGAAACTTCAAGAGATTCAATAAAATCCAATGAACAATCTGATCATAAATCAACAACTCATCGGATCCCAACAAAGACACCATAAGAATTACATCAGATTGATCTCGAAGACGAGTATGACATTGAATATCCAAAAGAGAGAGAAAAATCATCCAACTAGCACTATGGACCCATAGGTCCTAAAAGAATTACTCACACATCATCATTGAGGCAGCAAGGTTAATGAAGAGGCCTCCTCCAATGGCTTACCCCTCCGGCGGAACTACATAATAGGGTTATAGATGGGATATCTTCGGAACAGAGGCTTGAGACGGTGATAAAAGTCTCTTTGAAGAACGACGGATGGTTTCGGTATTTACAGGAATTTATGGCCGTGGAATTGGGTCAAAACGCTGCACGTGGGCCCCACAAGCCTAGGTGGCGCGCCTCCCCAGGGCGCGCCACCTGTCCTTGTGAGCTTCGTGCCTCTTCCCAGCGTCTCCCAAAGCTTCCTGGGTTCCTTCTAGTCCATAAAAAATCATCAAAAAATTTGTATCGTGTTTGGACCTTCCTAGGTATTGATTTTCTGCAAAAACAAAAACAAGCAAAAAAAACAGGAACTGTCACTAGGCACTAAATTAATAGGTTAGTCCAAAATATAATATATAAATAATATACCATTTATTAAGAAAAGATCATAAACGTAATTGATACATAAATGAGATCACGTGCACCCGCATGGAAAGACAAGGCCATCAATGAAACCCATATATCAAGGTAAGGAAAGTTCTGATCCACAGTATTAAGAGGGAAGGTCGAAACATTAGTATGAAAAAACAAAAAGTGGGGTTTCAGTTGCGAAAAATTGTTGGGAGTGTGCAAGGCAGAAAAAACCAGCATGGAGGTGGTGCTATAAGGTGAAGGCGAAAATACCATGGATGCAAAAATAAACCATTTGTACTGGCTCACCAATTCCCTTTAACAGTTTAGATATATGTGATTTGGTAAGATAAGAAAATATATGTGATTTGATAAGATAATAAAAAAATATGTTATTTTTGTTGTATTAAGAAAGTTGCGATTCTCATTAATAGTAGAGATAATGATAATAATAAATGGCAACACATTGGAAGGTTGTCGAGAAAAATATTATAACTGCATTTTAGTATAAGGTTATCTCACATACATGGTATGATTTTTAAATTCTTAATTAACTATTATTTACGTGATTGAATTGAATCAACACCTGACAAAAGTAAGCACAAAACAAGGTCTCACCCTTTAATGGGATTTGATTTTGTAATGATATAGAGAAAAATTCAGTAGGAGAGGTTGTGCGAGGTGAGTTGAAAATAAGCCAGTGAAAGAAGGTGAGGCGAAAATAAACCGAAAAAAATGAATCTGGATACCCGGCTACAACTCCCGTAGACATAGGTCACACAAAATCTCTTTATAATCAAGCAACCAATGAACCAATCAATGTACTAGTATCATATGGACGAAAAAAAAAATGTACCGTATCATATCGTTTATCGTGTAGTAGGAGCCATTGACTTGAGGTCGTAAGCCGTGGACGCCTCCGTCGCTTCCACGCGGGCCCGGCCCGCCCGAACCGCGGCGTCCACGAGTTTCTGCGTCCGGCCGCATGGACGAGGAGCCGTCAAGCTTTTTCCATTTGCCCCCCGCCCACCGGTCGCGGGTCATCCCCGCCGTCCGTTTCCGCTCCCGTTGTTATAAACCCTCTCTCCCCTCCATCGATCCATCCATCCCCACCGCGCTTCCACCCCCATCGCCGCCACTCCTCTGCTCGCCGCCACTCTTCTTCTCCGGCGTGGCCAGGAAGAGAAGGGAGGACAAGAGGAGAGGAGGGATCCGGATCCCGCGCAGGTGAGAGATGGTGGCCGCGCTGCGTCTCGCGGCGGTCGCGTGGGATTCTCCGACGGCCGTCTCCGCCTCCAGGCTCGGGAGGGAGAGGGCATCCTTGTGCGCGGCCGCCAGGCCGGGAGGGCAATGCTGTGCCCGGAGGGGGCTGGTGCTCCGCTGCCAGAGCGGGGGCGGGGCGGCCGCGACGGCGGCCACGCTCAAGAAGGGCGAGGCGGCGGATGCGGCCGGGTTCACCGTCGTGATGAAGTTCGGCGGCTCATCGGTGTCGTCTGCCGCGCGGATGCGGGAGATGGCCGACCTCATCCTCAGCTTCCCCGAGGAGAGGCCCGTCGTCGTCCTCTCCGCCATGGGCAAGACCACCAACAACCTTCTCCTGGTACCACCGCTATTCTCCATTTTCCGCTCGCCGAAATTCGACTTCTTTGGCCGTGCTGAATGTGCTTGGCTGCGGGATTGTGCAGGCCGGAGAGAAGGCGGTGAGCTGCGGCGCCCCCAAGGCGTCGGAAATCAACGAGCTCGCCGTCATCAAGGAGCTCCATCTCAGGTGCGTATTGATTTTGTCATCTTGCCGTCCCCTGTTGCTTGCAAGTCTGGTTTGAGTGTTCCTTGGTTTGCTCTGCTCAGGACCATCGATGAGCTTGGACTAGATAGCTCCATTGTTTCAGGTATGTCGCTGTTGCTTTCCCCTTTCAGATGTTGGCTCAAAGTCAATACTTGTTCTGTAAAAACTAATATGGAATTCTCCAAGTCATGCCTTTTTCTTCTTTCCTAGTTAGAGATCCACCCACCGAATGATAAGCAAGTAAACTCGCCTTTCGCCACTTGCGGTGCATCAGTAATTCCATAAAGTAGCTGAATCTTTCTGCTGAATATGTCTGTTCTGTGTGTTTTCAGATTAAGCAAGACTTCTGTTTTGGCTTGCAACTGATTTTGTAGTACGTACATCTTTCTGTTTATCTGACCATCTCCCTGTGCTGAAAGCTCTGTAAATATTCCTGTCACTCTGGGATCATGATCTTCGATGAACAACAAGGTTTTGGTTCATAGAATTACCCAATGCCCACCTCACCCATTTTCATAATATCAAGTTAATGCTGACAATTTAAATTATTAAGCCAGTGAATATATATTTTGAGTGTCAGCAGAATGTTTCCCATTTTTGAGGTCCTGGTGGCCCAAAATATACAGACCATACCTTATTAAAAGGCCTAGAAGGATCTATTAGTACCGCAGCTGTGTCCGCATTTTTTGCTTATGAAGTGAGAATCAATCAACACCAAGTTTTTTTATGTACAGTAAGTAAGGGTCCGACCTGCTTAAGCAGCTCTCTTATCCTAATGGGGACAACCTTTTTTCCTTTAGCTGCACAAAACTGTTCTATTTTTTCTTTTGTGGTGTGCCACCATTTTCGATGGTGGGGTGTAAAT
Organism: Triticum aestivum; assembly: GCF_018294505.1. Classification (NCBI taxonomy): domain Eukaryota; kingdom Viridiplantae; phylum Streptophyta; class Magnoliopsida; order Poales; family Poaceae; genus Triticum; species Triticum aestivum. The sequence goes on along the minus strand of NC_057808.1, from coordinate 552,798,926 downwards.
GAACATGCATACACCCATTTTCCCTTTAAATTATATATGATGGTGAGAAGCCTGGAGGTCATTGTCATCCATTCACATCCTTTTCACCCTTTTTGTTCTATATTCAATAGGGACAGCTTTTGTATTCTATAGATTAGTGGTTAGACCATAGTTGGTTTAACTTTTCCCCCTCAATTGGATGACACTATTTAATACATTGACCTCAGTGTACAGCTGAACAAATTAGTCTGAAACAATGATGTTCAATCAGTCTCACAATGCATCGCAAATTTCCCTGTCGAACAAGCTCTTGTTAATATATAATTTTTATCTTCTACAATCTACATAATACATTAAATTAATGTAAACACAGCAAGTGTGGCATGCAGATTTCAATTCACGCACATACCCCTTCATGACTAATGTGGAAGATATAGAACAAGTGAAATGTTCCTGAGTCCCATACTTGATGTGTTCCCCAACACGTAAAATTCAGACAATCTGAAGTGTGGTATGCTTGATCCTTACTCATAACACCAGCACAAGCTGTGGTAATTGATTCTTTAGCAATTATCCATTGTTTGTTGCCTTGCATCTTTTGGGCTAATTCAACACTTTACATTCATTTTGTCTTTCACGAAAGTGTCTTCTGTAGTACTATACAAACAACACATTTTAACTGTTCAATCGAACAGGTTTTTTGGACGAATTGGAGCAACTGCTTAAGGGTGTTGCTATGATGAAAGAGCTGACTCTTAGGACACGAGATTACCTTGTATCCTTTGGTGAATGCATGTCTACAAGAATATTTGCTGCATATTTGAATAAACTTGGGAAGAAGGCACGACAGGTAATCTAGCAAGCAACAATTTAGTAGTTTGGTTACAACTTTGTTTTGCGGCATAAATGTTTGGACCTGTTGAAAGTAATGCAATTAGACAGAATATTTCCAGAAGGGGTTATTAGTATCTCGCTAACATGGAAAAATGAATAGGTTATAGGAATATCGTTGACAGTCTCGTGAGTCTTTCCTTGTATATATACATTCTTTTGCTTCTGCTTCTAGTTGACTGGTGAAACTAATTGCGTCAAGTTGATTAATTGTACCGCGATACGGCAACATTGCTTCCATGAACCACCAAAAGGTCCCAGCCATGCAACGTGTGAACTAGCTGTGCTGTGTCAAGCACATGCAGTATGCTGTTAGTAGATATGATGATAGCCCACAGCTTGGTTGCGAAAAAACCTGTAGTATGCCTGTCCGGTGTCCGCCACTTGGCTATCCAAACTATGGAAAGTAGTCAGCTCCCTGGGGGTATATCCAAGTGTGAGGGAGCTGAGAAAGGTGGGAAGTTTGCATCTCATATTAGCAGGGTATGACCGAGAGTTAAATCTGTTCTTCTATACACTACTGCAGTTAAACCTTCTGGCTATGCCCTAGTGCATGTGGATGCCTATATTGCTGACGGAAGTTGCTTTAGCCCACAACTATGTGACATTGGGTTGGAATTTGTAATGAATTTCACAACTACCTGTAATTAGACATGTTCCACAAATAACAACGATATTTCATTCGAACAATATCTTAACTATTATTTTTCTTGTTTGCAGTATGATGCTTTTGATCTTGGCTTTATAACCACTGACGATTTCACAAATGCCGATATTCTCGAAGCAACTTATCCTGCTGTTGCAAAGAGGCTACATGGAGATTGGATTGATGACCCTGCTATTCCTGTAGTGACTGGTTTCCTTGGGAAGGTTTGTAACATTATGTAATTCATGCACAAGAGCATTTTGCTTTGTTTGTGGTTATAATCATGCCCATACAAATAACAGGGATGGAAATCATGTGCGGTCACAACGTTAGGAAGGGGCGGCAGTGACTTGACCGCTACAACCATTGGCAAAGCCTTGGGGTTAAGAGAAATCCAGGTTTGTTTTCTATCAGTGGTATATTTGAATTACCTGGTGAAAGGTAATTCAAAAGCTGCATCCAAAAGCTTTGTATTTGGATTTGGTTAACTATGCTTCCGCTGCTAAGTTGTCCAGATGTTTAACCAAATAAACTTAAAAGCTACAGATAATGGGTGGAGTTGTAGTGCATATGCTATATTTGCTGTGCTGTGGGTTGTAACTTAAATTTTTAAATCTGGAACAGGTTTGGAAGGATGTAGACGGTGTGTTGACGTGTGATCCAAATATTTATGCAAACGCGGTACCAGTACCTTACTTGACTTTTGATGAGGCGGCTGAACTTGCTTATTTTGGTGCACAGGTATTCCTTGTTTATTTACTTGTTGACTGAATAGTGGAAGCTTCGCTGTTGCATCTTATTACCTTAGAAAATGCTACTATATGTTTATTCTCAATTCTTGGCATTTCAAAATTAGTTAGTTTTGTGGTTCATGGGGTTGGCTGTGTAAGCAGGGACCTTTACAGCATTGATACTCTTTGTTATATGTGTTTCTTGTGTTACTAGGTGATTTAGCAAGTATTGTTCTACCATTGTATAACACTTGCACAAATACTTCCACCAACTATTAGGTTTTGCATCCCCAATCCATGCGACCAGCTAGGGAAGGTGGTATCCCAGTTCGAGTGAAGAACTCATATAACCGTCATGCACCTGGCACTGTGATCACTAAAACAAGAGATATGCGCAAGGTTTGTTACGTGACTGTGTCAGTATATTCTGATTCTTCTATGTGAAATTGCTACTGATCCCTGATTGGACATTATTTTGCAGAGCATATTAACCAGCATTGTCCTGAAATCAAATATTACCATGCTGGATATAGTGAGCACAAGGATGCTCGGACAGTATGGCTTTCTAGCAAAGGTAAACAACAATAGTCTTGTGGCTCTCTTTCCCTATAGCTATACGCTTTCTTTTATTGTACGCCGTTTTTGACTTTCTATGCAGGTCTTCTCTGCAAAGGTAAATATAGCAACAGGCTTGTGGCTCCTTTTTCCTACAGTTACATGTGTTTTCTTACTATATCATTTCTGCGCAGGTCTTCTCTATATTTGAAGATTTGGGTATCTCTGTTGATTCTGTGGCTACTAGTGAAGTCAGCATATCATTGACACTGGATCCATCAAAACTTTGGAGTCGTGAATTGATCCAGCAGGTAAAAACCTGGGACCTTATTCCACTTTTATGTTCAGTTCTCAGCCAACAATACTGCTTGGCACTGCCCCACTGCTGTGTTTTTTTATCAATGCTCCTGTTTCATTGTTTTGTTGTGATGATGTGGCAGGAGCTTGATAATGTAGTTGAAGAACTTGAAAAGATTGCGGTTGTTCATCTCCTACAGCACAGATCAATCATTTCCCTGATAGGGAACGTGCAGAGATCGTCTCTGATTCTTGAGAAGGTATGACTACACATGGTACTCTCAGCAGCTGATGAAACTTTATCCTAACATACTGCATGATGTGGTAATGCATTAGAATGCCAACCAGAATTTTGAAGTGCTTCAGTTGATCATTTTGCATCATATCATTTACATTCACCGCTACATGCCAGGCGTTCAACGTTCTACGCAGAAATGGTGTTAATGTTCAGATGATTTCGCAAGGGGCGTCCAAGGTAATAATACCCCCTTTGCCAAAATGGAACGAACTTTGTTTTCTACACATGGCAAAGGGCAGCGGTTTCTAACTATGCATATAAGCAGGTGAACATCTCCTTGGTGGTCAATGACAGCGAGGCGAAGCAGTGCGTGCAAGCCCTCCACTCAGCATTCTTCGAGAACGGTTTCTTGTCAGAAGTCGAGGAAGCGGATCTTGCACAGAACAGGGTCCCAGTCCTAGTAAGCTCTAATGGTGCTATCAATGGAAACTAGTCGACGTCGCCTTTTTCTGTTTCCAGCTACGGTCGTGCCGTTCTTTGGTTTAGATGGCGATTCGTCCCAGATTATTTAGGCCACCTGAGCTGATTCATTGGTGTTGTAAGAGTGGTATTATAGTTATCATCGGTGTTGTAAGAATGAGCAGTGTTATAGTTAGCATGATTCTTGGAGTGCTAGCATATGGTAGCTAGCCCAATCAATGTATGTGATTGTGTCAGGCGTGCTACTTGCTGAACTTAACCATTGGAGGTCTGTAGTGCACTCCTTGGGTGTCTTCTACCATATAGTATGTGTATTGTATCCTTCTATTTATATCAGCGAATAATTCTTGTTTTGTTTTTGATATCTACGGCATTGTGAGCGTGGGCACTGTTTTTGTGGATGGACTTGTAAATCTGACAAGTCGTCACATTGGTGTTGCGGGGCAGATTGCTTGCCACTGAATCTGCATCATAATGCATTTTATATATGATTCTACCCAGGGAGTATATGTCTGGACTATAGAAGGTGCATTCGTTGAGGTATTACCTGTAAATAAAGGTGAAAAGCTTGCAGGACTGCAAGCTCACTGATTCTTAGAGACACAGAAAGGAAAGAAAAAGGAGAAGCTGAAGACTGCATCAGGTGTGATGCAAAGTGGCATAAAAATGAATTTTGGGACTTTCTGCACTTTTTTGTTCCAGATAGCAGATTATTAGTTTGTTGAAAATGTGAAGCAAAATCTGATGGATGTTAAAAACATACAGCATATGAGTACTGGAGGCCTTTATTTTTTTGTTTTTTCGGGTACTACAGGAGACTATACATACATGTACAAAACGAAACGATACGAACTTTACTGAAAATAATGAAAAGGAAATAAATTACAAAACAAAACGATACAAACTTCACTGAAAATAGTGAAAAGCAAATAAATGCCTGAGCCTAGGTTTGAATGTTAGAAATGTGAAGCAAATATGGTGGAAAGTTATTTTAGCATGAGTTGTGGTATTTTACAACTCTTTTGGTCCAACAACGCGCATCTCCAGTTCTCCATCACCAGTTTTATCAAATGTTCCAGAACAAACGCGTGTTCCAAATGTCAAGCAAACTATGGTAGAAGGTAAAAATAGATAGTTCTACCGTAAGAATGTATTTCTAAGTGCAACAGCAAATCGGGACAAAAAAAGGGAAGAAAAAATAGTTGTCTGAGCCCAGGTTCGAACTGGGGACCTTTAGTGTGTGAGACTAACGTGATAACCAACTACACCACCCAGACTCTTTTGTTTGGTGATTCAAAATATAACTATATAAATAGAGTCATAGTTGGACAAGCCGCCCTAAGTGTCACTGGCAGGAGACACTAAAGATTCTCCGCCTTGTCGTCCTTACCAGGTTCTTGGCTGCCTCATGCTGATAGGCCCGTTTGCCGAGGTCGCCAATGATGGACCTGTTATCATGGTGTTTCCCTGCAACCGCATTCACTGAATGGCCCTTGCTCTCTGTTCATCACAAGTAAATGCATAGCTGCAAGCCAAGGTTTTGAGAATTTTGCTTTATTTACATGCAGGAGTCCCCTGCTTCAAACTATCAACATGAACACGCTCTGCTTACTGCTAGGGTGAATAACTCTACCATACTCATCTCATACTTTGTGCCGCTCTAACAAAGCAACAAGCTTAAATGCAGAATATAATTAGTTTAGATGAAAATGACACAACCCACATGTGACAGAAGTTTAATATACTCATCTCATACTCTGCTAACACAAGTTTGACAAACAACGTTTGGTGATGATGAAAATGACACAACCCACATGTGAATTTCCTTGCCTCTTCTAGTCCTATATATGCTCTCCCTTTGTGTAACGGAGCAATGTCAGAAAGAGCTACAGACTACAGTGCTCGACGGCTTATATTTTTGTTGTACTTACCATATTTGTATGATCAGAATTGCCCCGACCAATCAACAGCTAGGATTGAATTATGCTCTTACCTCCTCTTATCTCTTAGATGATGCTCAATAGGTTCAACCGAGAGCTATTCTAAAACTCCTGCTAATATCGAATTTAGATGTGCAATACTTGGAGCACATCTAGATGTGCTTTAGCAAAACTGTATCTTATTTTGCATTTTCTACTCAAGTTCGTGGTCCTCCTTCCTTTCTCCCATAAGACATCTTACCATTTTCTACCCGATCACATTCTTTTGTTAGTATCGCTTTAATATTATAATTATATAACTCGCTTTTATTTATTTTTCTTTTGATTGTAGCCCTTAAGAAGTGATGAAGTTCAATGTTCTGTCCGACTCATACACGACGTTCATGTCGACTATGCATGCCAAGCTATTTGGCCCATATCCGGAGAAGGTCAAACAACGCCCGTGCTACTAGTCAAGCTGACCAAGGACAACCAGCCTCCACCATGGTGGGCTGAAGAGGAGTTGGCAGGCAAGGGCGGGGCTGCCCCCAAGATTTCCGTCTGCAACGACACCGTATGTCTTCGCCTTCATCAACTTCGAAGGGAAGTTGTTCAAGCTGACAGATGGAAGAGCCGAAGTCCTCTCAGACACCACACAACTAGGATTCAACAACAATTACAATACCTTGGTTGGTGGCGCCACAAACCTACCACAACTAAAGCTCAGTAAGTTTGGTGTGGTCGAGGCGGCGGCGACACCGTGGAACCACAACAGGAAGAAACCATTTAAGGACGACGAGCTGAAGAAGGCATTAGGCAGGTAGAAACTGCTGGGCCAAGGCTAAACACATGAGTGTTTAAGGGTGCAAATGCAAAAAATATCACCCAAAAAAATCTTCACAGTTTGGTCCAAAGCTGGGGGGGGGGGGGCACTGCCCCCCAGAGTTGCATATGCACATAGCTTGCCCAGTGCATGTGTGTGGTCCTGTGCAAGCCGCGAGGCTAGGGCCCGTGTACGATGCCGTGAATGACGGTTGTAGCATGAATAATGGGTGGTTGACTTATAGTGCATCTATGCAATTTTGCAATTTTGCGGTTTGTAACTCAATTTTTAGATTTACAACAGGTTTGGAAGGATGTAGATGGTGTGTTGATATGTGATCCAAATACTTATGCAAATGTGGTGCCAGTACCTTACTTGACTTTTGATGAGGCAGTTGGACTTGCTTATTTTGGTGTACATGTATTCCTCGCAGTTTATTTACTTGTTGACTGAATAGTAGAAGTTTGCATGTTGCACCTTTAACCTAGAAAATGCTATTATATGTTTATTCTCCCATTCTTGGCTTTTCAAAATTAGTTTGTTTTGTAGTTCAGGGGTTTCGCTGTGTAGGAAGGGACCTTTACAACACTGATAACTTCTTTTCGTTATATGGGTTATTGGAGTTACTTGTGATACTTTTTTTTTCTTTGAAAAAGAGGATTACCTTCGGCCTCTGCATGAAAATGATGCATGCAACCATCTTTATTAATTTATTCACCAGAGTCTGGCAAAATGAATACAAAGATCAACACCAAAGCCGCCTTCGAGACGAACAAAGTCGCTAGACCTACAAGTATAAAGATGTGTCATGACCGCATCAAATGACACCATCTAATCCAGTGGCCTCAAGAAGCCACCCGCCTGGTAAGCTGAGAGTACTAACTGGTCTAGGCATCCCACAATGCGCACCGCATGCGCACGCACTCTATAGGATTCGCCGCCACCATCTTCCGCCATCCCATCTTCAAGAGGGATCATTGCATAGATCTTATCCGTCCCATCTGCCGTCGGACATCACCACGAAGCCAGACAGCGCCACTAGCTTGCGCGTGTCCATCAAACCGCGTCCAATGCTGATACTCCACTGCTCCACGCCACCGAGGCTCGTTGTCTTCAATGCGGTTGATGTAACACCGCTCCACCTGTTTGCCCCTCCAGTGAACCTTTGCTCCAAATCAATGCCCTTAGGAGGGAGAATGGGACCATAGTCTCCATCATCATTCGACCCAGGAGATCCAGATCTCGGGTTTTCCCCGGAACAGATGCCCCTGGAGGAAGAGGGGCGCGCCATCTGCAACTGCCCACGAATGATGATGGATACGCCTTCAAGAAGGGCACGACGCCATGAGCGATGTCGCCGCCTACCATAGTTAGGGTTTTCACCCGAGCAGCAGTGAGATGGGAAGAGGTAGGGCGGACTCGAATGACGTCTCCAAGAAGAAAATCGACGCCCTTAGGCATCATCACTGTCGCGCCCGGCAGTAGCCGACCAGGGAATTATCCCAATCCAGACCCCCACCTCCCGCTCCGCCCCAACCCGGTGACCGGCTAGCAGCATGGACATGTCCAGTGAGACACAGTGCACGTAGCAGGGACTGGTGGAAGAAGCAGATATGCGCCGTTGGCCGCCGGGGCAGCAAGCCGTGGCACCAACCTGCCGGTGGATCGCCGGCCAATGGATCGGACCCCCGGCCGCCCGCCCGCCCCATCGCACCACCGAACAGGAAGGCCATACCATGGGTGCCGCTGCCCCGGATCCAGGGCCTTCCGCCCCAGATCGGGAGTTGCAGCACCAGCCCCGCTGGGACGCCGGCTGGCCGCCACGCCACCGTGGTCCAGATCGGCGTCGTGCCCTCACGAGTCCGGGCGCCCCGTGCCACTCGGCGACCTGTGAGAGGGAGGATTATCACCGCCGCCACCGGGCACCGGCGCGTGCTGTGGCGACGGAGGAGAAGGAGGAGGGACCAGAGGGTAGAGTTGGGGCCCCTCGGTCGCCTACGTGGGGGGGGGGCGAGAACACGAGAGGGGCGAGAGGGAGTGAATCTTGTTGATTTAGCAAGTATTGTTCAAGTATTATATCGCGCTCACACAAATACTTCCACCTACTATTAGGTTTTGCATCCCCAATCTATGCGACCAGTTAGGGAAGGTGGTATGCCAGTTCGAGTGAAGAACTCGTACAACCGTCATGCACCTGGTACTAGGATCACTAAAAAGCGCAAGGTTTATTGTATGACTCTATCAGTATATTTTGGTTCTTCCATGTACAATTGTTACTGGTCCGTGATTGTGCATTATTTTGTAGAGCATATTAACCAACATTGTGCTGAAATCAAACATTACCATGATGGATATAGCAAGCCCAAGGTTTTATGGCTTTCTAGCAAAGGTACATAGGATGGTTAGAGGGACTGTGGTATCCCCAACCCACCAGGGTTGAAGTCCTAGTGTTCGCATTTATTTCTGGATTTATTTCAGGATTTCTGGCGATGCGCATTCAGTGGGAGGAGACGTTCCCGTTGATGACGAGGTGTCTACGGTGACTTCGTAAATTTCAAGATGATATGCCGGCTCAGTCTTACATAAGCACAAAGGATAAAAAGGTGATCAGAAGACTTGATTATAACACAAGGAATGGCTTTTAAAGTTCAAAGCAAGTCCAACGACTAACCTAGAGCTAAACAACACCATCATAGACAAACCAAAAGGACCTTTCTCGAGATATGTCCTTTTTGCCAAACAAAAAGTGATACTACATTAGTTCTCGTACCATGCTAGTGGATTACATCTACTTTCAAGATTCTTACACGTCAAGAAAAAAAATCCTGCATCAGCAAGGCATTTAGTTGAAACATCTTGAGAAAATCTTGCACTAAAATCATTGCAGTGTAGTATCATGGCTAGACCACAAGTTAGAACAGCCCGTAAAGCAGGCCTGAATTGTGTAGAAATACAATCTAAACTCAATAACTTAGGTACGACCTGTGTAGCATTGGCACGTCCCTTTTCAAAGAGCTCATCAATAACCCCTTCAAGATGCACAACCCTATGAAGTAATGTGAACTTCCATCCTACATCATCACCAACAAAACATATTTCAAGCAACAAAAATAAGGGCAATGTACCTGGATTCAAAATAATCACCTGCACTTGACCTTCCTCATCCCCAGAAATCAAAGCCATGTCGCAGTAGCACACATACACTTTGTTCCAGTTGTAGAAATCTAATAGCACATTAAGCAAAATTAGTGAAAGGACATATCAAACAGGTAAAAGAAAACATGAAATCCTCACTTTATCCAAACAAACAGGATGAGGAGTAATGTAAAATGATGCTCCGGATAGAAGGGAGTGGTATGTGGGAGAGAGTGTCGATGATTACCAGGATTCCATTGCTGATCACTATCGAGGATCCCATCATTGGTGAACCATATCGGTTTCATGAAGTTGGATGAACCAAGAACCGACATTCTGTGGCTGGAAAAATCCTTGACAATGCTGCACCAGCATCCTCGCTGGGTGTTTCTCAATGGAAAAAATATGTAGATCAATCAACTAATTGCCCTGCCTTGAGTCTACTGCACCCTGCTTAGGCTTAGTTAAGACTATTGGAAGATCAACATCATGTACGATGGCATAAACAAAAGGTGTGGTTAGGGCACTAGTACAAAACAGGGCTTTCGTCACAGGGCAATATTCACATTAGTCCCGGTTCAGTCACGAACCGGGACTAATGTGAGCATTGGTCCCGGTTCGTGCGGCTAAGGCATTAGTCCCAGTTCACCTGGGCCCTTTAGTCCCGGTTGGTGCCACGAACCGGGACTAAAGGGTGCGATGCCCATTAGTATCGGTTGGTGGCACCAACCGGGACTAAAGGTTAGTCCTTTAGTCCCGGTTGGTGCCACCAACCGGTACTAATGGGCTTTGAGGCAATAGTACCGGTTCATGGCACGAACCGGTACTAAAGGGCCCATCAAACTCTAACACACCCCCCCCTGGACCGCCTTTTCAGTTTTAGAAAAAACAAAAGAAAATGATGGAAATGTCAAAAAAATAAAATAAAATAAGTTTCCCATGTGATATGTGGTCTAGTTGTTGGGAAAATTAACAAATATGAATTTCGACTTTATTTGCAAAATCTCTCTGGAATTTCTTAAAATGGGCATAACTTTTGCATACGAACTCGGATGAAAAAGTTTTTTATATGAAAAATCATCTACTCGAAAAGTTACATCCGAATTTAACAGGGGCTTTTAAGATCTGGAGAGGCAAAAATCCTCAAAAACCTCAAAAACCTAACAGAAAAAAGATACGGGGCTTTTAAGATCTGGAGAGGCAAAAAAATTCAAAAAATTTCAAATTGTGGTCAAACAATGGTCAAACTAATTATTCTAGAATATTAGTGTTACTAAATAATTATTTTAGTTTTTTTGAATTTTGGTCAAATCTGGTCAAACTGTGGTCAAACAGTGGTCAAACAATGGTCAAACTAATTATTCCAGAAATATTAGTGTTACTAAATAATCATTGTTTTTTAAAACAATAGTTTCAAACTCAAACAGTGAAATGTGTCACTTCATGCTCAAGCTAAATTCCTGAGGGTTAATAGAATTGACATCTTACTATTGTCAGGAAAACAACAAGTGTAGACTTGGAAACGAGGGAGAATAGAACCCGGAAGTTAAGCGTGCTCAGGCTGGAGTAGTGAGAGGATGGGTGACCGTCCGGGAAGTTAGATGATTTGGAATGATGAGGGGTGATTAGAGATTAGAGGATAAATTGAGCAGTGATGAGGGGTGGTGATTAGAGATTAGAGGTTAAAATAATTCAGAAATTTAAAAATAAAAAAATTCGCAAATTTTTTTTTCAAAAAAAATATCATAAAATTTTCCAGGCTGCGTCCACGTGGACGGCCTTTAGTCCCGGTTCGTGTAAGAACCGGGACTAAAGAGGGGAGGCATTAAACCGGGACTAAAGGCCCTTACCAACCGGGACAAAAGCCCCCTTTTCTACTAGTGGGGTTAGTTAAGAATACTCGAAGATCATGCCATCATCGGTATGATCTTTTTTTTGGTGGTGGCTAATTAGTGCGAGACATGAAGGAAACATAACATATTATATTCCAAATGAACACACAAGAACGCAACGCTAGTCAAGGTCGCCTACCTTGTGTAGTTCGCGCTGCCATCTCCTAGATCTCCTCACCGGAGGCATGGACTGCCTAGACTAATGAGTTCACCATGGGCAACAACAGCCATACGCTGCAAAAAAAAAAAATGATACCGTCAACTACCAAGAAACTGAAGCACCACGGTGAAGAAATAAGCAGTAAATTGTTGAACATCAGATCAAACATTGCCACACTACTAAAATTCCTTCGCAAATATTAGTCGCTTCAAATTAGCTCCCATTACATCATGATTCGGGGACCTCAGTATTGCCATGACCCCATCACAATGTTGTATGATTAATTGTTTAATGAAAGGCAATGCAGGGAGTATAATATGTATATCTAGTCCAGCCTAATTCTCTTCTATCTTTCTTCTACATAGTCAGAAACTCATATCCCAAGCAATGAGCTATACCTGGAGGTTCACTGCGACAAAATAATGACCGGTGCTCGTTATTTTGCACCATTTCCATGAAGCACAAGGTTGTATGGCTTTCTAGCAAAGGTACATAGCAACAGTCTCGTGGCTCTTTTCCCTACAGCTATGCGTGTTATTTTATTGTGTGCATTTTTTTTACTTTTGTGGAGGTTTTGTCTCCAATTCTAAACATAGGAACGGTCTTGTCTACAAGGCGACCTTTTTCTTCTTCTTAAACATCAGGAATTTTATGCACTTAAAAGCAAATTTTGACTAACGTCCTGGATCAGAGACATATAGCAGACTATGTTATCGTTGAAAATGTGAAGCAAAATCGGATGGAAGTTAAAATAGATATGACCACTGGAGACTACACATAGTGAAAGGAAAATGATACAAACTTTACAGAAAATAGTGAAAAGCAAATAAATGCCTGAGCCTAGATTTGCATGTTAGAAACGCGAAGCAAATATGGTGGAAGTTATTTAGCATGAGTTGTGCTATTTTCCAACAATTTTTGTCCAATGCCCATCTCCAATTCTTTCCTGAACAAACGCACAGTATCATCTAGCATTACCACAGTTTCGTTCAAAATGTGAAGCAAAGTTTGCTAGAATAGATTAAGTGCAATTTGTCAAATGGGAAGAGGAATAAAAAAAGCTGAAGTGTCTGAGCCCAGGTTCGAACTGGGGACCTTTAGTGTGTGAGACTAACGTGATAACCAACTACACCACCCAGACGACGTTGTTAGATTTCTCGAGAAGTCACTATATAAGCTTTGTTGCTCTCTCTTCTGTAGATTACACAGCGTACGTGAATATGTCGTGCAGTCGTGCTATAACCTGAGAATATGCAGGGGCCGTGGCATATTGCTGGTTCTCCTTTCACCTCTTTTTTAAAGACGTTTTAGGTCACTGCGCGGGAGGAGCAACACCGAGATGGAGTTTGTGGATCTGACGAGGTCATGGCGGTTTGATCTGGTCCGCAAGCTAGGCAGGTCGTCAGCTGACATGGTAGAAAATGTTTTTTTCCAGACCGACAAATGGATGGATGGTGCAACGGTTGAGGATGTGGCTCTCGACGTATTCCTCTCGATCTCTATTCTCTACTATTGTTAGAGCCACGAGAACTGTGGCAGACGCTATGCATAAAAGAAGATGCATCAAAGCCATCGAAAAACAAATCATTGTTAGTGTCTTCTTGCAAATTGTGACCCTTTTTGAGTTGCTCTTGAGGTTTTAGCTCCCCCACACCTCAAATGACACTTGGACATCAGGACATGGCCGTGGGAATCAAAGGGCTCCTTCTCATCAATCCGTCGCCCAATACTTTCGGGCGACGGCGATACGCGGCAAGGAACGACGAAGAAAAAAGAAGCGAGCCGACATGATCTGATCGTCCACCTGTAGTGCAAAGCTAGCTTCCTCTAGCTAGTCTTGCTCTTGATCGATCAGGTGTCGTAGTAGCCGAAAGCAACACAAAACAGCACGCGTACCCACACAACGGCCAACCGGCCGGAAGCACGCACTCGCACGAACGCGTAACCGATGAAAGAATTTTGCCGAGTAAGACAACGAGGCTGCACCACCACCGAGAAGAAAGATTGACATCCGAAAAGCGAGGTGTCATAACTGTGGAATCCTCGGTCACTTCAAGGCGGACTGCGAGGAAGCACCAAAGCAAAGAGCGCTCATGGCCAATGATGACGATGATGGAGACATGATGTTGATGAGAAAACTCATGGACGAGAAGGATCCAATTCTTCATGTGTCGTCTAAAGAAATTGTCTCGCTCGTGCAAGGAAAAGTTAGCCTTCGGAAACTCATGTCGATGGTACAGACGCGGGGTGATTCCGTGGCTTACGACAATGTTATGGACATAAATGCTACCTTTGCTGGAGCAAATGCAGCGAGGATGACATGGGCTCGACCATGGAGAAGCAATCTTTATGCTGATTGACTGGAGGAGAGGCCCGTATGCAGCCGCAAAAGTGACACGAAAGTTTTGAGTCCAAATAAAAACGTGACGTCAGAAGTCCACAACACAATGCATGATGATGTGGTCGCGCTAGAACTAGGCGATTTGGTGGCGCCGGAAGACCACTACATAAAGCATGACGTGCCACTTTTACCAGCTGAGCAAGGCACGTACATAGCGTTGAGCAACACGACAGCATGCACGAGTGAAGACCACATAGCCTCACCACGATTCGATCCCAAAAGGCACGTTGCATGTGCACGTTTTTTTAGGGGTGCATGTGCACATGGTGTGCCTGGCTGCCTAGGCAAGGGACGTAGCCCACACATGGGCCTTGGGAGCACGCAAGAAAGGCCAGATGGCCCAGCGTCTATAGGATCAAAGCCTGGTCCAGCGGGGAGCTTGGGATGCAGCGCAGTAATGGAACTAGGCGGAAACGAAAAAAAAAACGTGTTTTATGTTTTTTCTTTCGCTAGAGGCATGATTTTGCTTTCACGAGAGGCACGACCATACCTCTCGAAAATGAAAAAAAAATACATTTTATGTTTTTTTCTTTCACGAGAGGCACAATTCTACTTTCACGAGAGGCATGACCGAGCCTCTCGGAAAACGGGAAAAACACGTTTTTTGTTTTTCTTTTCTTTCCGCAAGAGGCATGGTTTTGCTTTCGCGAGAGGCACGGTTGTGCTTTCGTGAGAGGCACGGTTGTGCTTTCGCGAGAGGCACGGTCATGCCTCTCGGAAACGGAAAAAACACATTTTCTATTTTTTTCCTTTCGCGAGAGGCACGGTTGTGCTTTCGCGAGAGGCATGGTCATGCCTCTCGGAAACGGAAAAAACGCGTTTTTTGTTTTTTTTCCTTCCGCGAGAGGCACGGTTTTGCTTCCGCCAGAGGCACGGTTGTGATTTAGCCAGAGGCACGGCCGTGCCTCTTTCAGAAAGGAAAAAATCGTGCTCCCGGTTCGGTTTTTCGTCTTTTTTTTTGTAAAAAAAGTTCGTTAAAACCTATCAACATGGGATCTAGTTTTGAAGATCTCGACGCGAAGAATCCAACGGTGCAAACGGTTCAAGATTTGGACGCACGGTTGAATAGATAAAACATTTTGAATAAACGGATCTAAAAAAAGAGAAAACTCACAGGTTGCGACAAGTGGCATACATGCATCATGCCGCTTGTTACAACCTAAAAAAGTGGGAGTGCTCTTTGCAAGGAGTGCTCCTCAATTAGTGATTTCGATGGAAGAGTCTGTGGATCCTAACTTTTGGTTGGAGGATTTCCGAGCAGTCCACGACGGGCCGCGTGTGCAGTTTTGACTCGCACGGCCACTACAACCACGATAGCTATGTCGATCTCTCGCTGAAGCGTTTGCTGTGATCGGGCCAGCCCACTAGGGATTTTTTTTTTGAAAATCTGAGTAAAATGGGGAGCGCGTGGTGATCAACCGGAGACTTCCAGGTTGCTTCCTCGCACTGATAGCCACTAGGACGAACATCTAGTTCATGTTAAACTACTTGGGCGCAACCTACTAGAAAGAAAAGAACTGGTCTTACACTTGTTTTCTGGTTTTTTTCTTTTCTTTTCTCCATTTCTTTGTTTTTTCATGTTTTTGTATCTTTTCTTTTTTATTCTCCATTTTTTGTTTTTTCCATTGGTTTCTTCAGTTTTCAATGCATTTTTTTGTTTCTTTTGTTTTTCTTCTCCAGTATTTTTGTTTTTTCATTCTTTTTTATTGTTTCTTCGGTTTTATTTTTCGATTTTTTTCTTTTTGGTTTATTTTGTTTCTTTTTGGGTTTTATTTATTTATTTTGTTTTCAATGTATTTTGTTTTCTAATACATGTTGAACATTTTCTAACTAAAAGTTTAACATTTCCTAATACATGATCAACATTTCTTCTATACACATTTTTAACACGTTTTAAATTCTAGATCAATCTATTTCAAATACAAGATTAACATTTTTTCAATGCACATTGTAACATTTTTTCAAATGCTTGACTAATGTTTTCTAAATGCTTGACTAATGTTTTCTAAATGCAATATTAATTTTTTTGAACACATGGTCAAAAAAATCTATAAACATTGAACATTTTCTAAATGGTTGATTAACATTTTTCAAATACTTATTCAACAATTTTTCAAATGCTTGATTAACATTTTTCATATACATTATTAAAAGTCATCATTTTTTAATACATTCTCAACATTTATTCTATACAAGTTTAACATTTTTCAGATGCTTGATCAAGATATTTCAAATACGTTTTCAACATTTTTTTCAATGCTTGGTTAAAATTTTTATATGCATGAATTAAAAAAATCATCATTTTATAATACATGGTCAACATTTTCCAATACATAATTAACATTTTTCAATACTTGATTAACATTTTTATATACTTGTTCAACATTTTTACAAATGCTTGATCAGCATTTTTACATAGAAGATAAAAAAATTTCATCATTTTTTAATACATGGTCAACATTCTTCTATACATATTTAACATTTTTCAAATACTTGTTCAACATTTATTCAAATGCTTGATTAACATTTTTATATACATAATCAAATTTGTTTCCATCATTTTTTAATACATAGTCAACATTTTTTCTATACACATTTTACATTTTCCAAATGCTTGCTTAACATTTTCCAAACACTTGTTCAACATTTTTTCAAATGCTTGATTAACTATTTTTAAATACATGATTAAATTGTTTCATACACATTCTACTTTTTGTATACATTTTTCTTATATGTGATAAACATTTTCTCTATACACATTTAACATTTTTCAAATGCTTGGTTAACATTTTTCAAATGTTTTTATGAAGAGTGATTTTGGTAATATATTTGTTTAGAATATTTGGAAGTATAAACAAAAGTAAAAAAGAAAGCAAAATCTAAAAATTGCGAAAAAAAGAAAACAAGGCTGGTGTTTCCCGCACGCCTTGTCCAGCCCAACCGGCGGCTCCCTTCAGTGAGGGGTTCCTTCCTGTCTCACTGAATGCATGAGGGACGCCCCACTGCAACGCGAGGAGGTGGGAACGGCAAGGTAACACAGTTGCCCATGGAGGAAGAAAGGACACGATGACCTATTCCCACACATCTACAACCGACGTTACACTCATATTCAAAACAAGCTCTTCGGATGATTGATCCGGTAAAGGTGAAAGGAAGTGGGCGACAGTGTCTAGTAAACACCGAGGAACGGGCGGACTTTAAGGATGCAAATACAAAGGATTATTGGCGGCAGGCAATGGAAGGAGAAGTGGGATCGATCCAATACAACAATGTATGGGAGCTCGTGGATCTTCCCAACAAACAAAAAGCCATAGAGATCAAGTGGGAATTTAAGATCAAGAAAGATGGTGAAGGACGTGTGACGCACATGGCGAGGCTAGTGGCCAAAGGACACGTGCAAGAGGAAGGTGTTGACTCGGAAGAAGTGTTCGTTCCCGTTGCAAGGATGGAATCGGTGAGATTACCCATAGCTCTCGTGGATCAAGAATCATGGAAGATACATCACATGGATGTAAAATCTGTGTTTCTGAAAAGTGAGTTAGAAGGAGATGTGTATGTGAACCAGCCACCAGGATACATCAAAGAGGGAGAAGGTACGGAAGATACACAAAGTCTTGGATGTGTTACGGCAAGGCCCTCAGGCATGGAATATCAAGATTGATCGAACTTTGATTATTTATTTATTTGAGAAAGCCCCACTAGATCATGCAATATACAAGCAATGTGAAGGAAGAGATCGTCTACTAGTTTGCATCTACGTCGACAACCTATTGATTATTAGAGAAGAGATGAAGAGGTGATTGCAAACTTCAAGTTACAAATGAAGAAGTTTTTCAAGATGGATGATCTAGGTCTATTGAGTTACTACCTCAGGATCAAGGTGCAGCAAAAGACGAAGGGGATCACACTATGCCAGGAGCCATACGCATGGAAGATACTTGAAAGTTGTGGCATGAAAGATTGCAATCCAATTGATGTTCCAATGGAAACCTCGTCTTGAACCGAATAAGAAGAGTAAAGCACCTGTTGTAGATACAATGGAGTACAGAGCGTGGTCGGAAGCTTATAGTATCTTGTAAATACATGTCCGGACTTGGCCTATTCTGTTAGCATAGTGAGTCGCTTCATGGAAGTACCCACAACGGAACATTGGGCAGATGTGAAAAATGTTAGAATTAAATCCGAGGTATGCAGGCGAACCACCGAGGAATAAGAAATCACAACACGATGACTACACCAAGATTTATTAACGAGGTTCGGCAAACACGCCTGCTCCCCGAGGAAATGACTACGGGCGATGTTCCCTAAGATACTGCAACATCGGCCACCTAGGCGTCGGCACATGTTGCCGGGTCCTCCTTGCTTGCATGTCTCTATCTAGCTGTCACGTGTTACAACGTTGGGGTGCCTCCTCATATATAAGAGGCTAAGGATATAAAGTGTTCGACTCCGACACTACACATATGCTACCCGCACCACAATCCCAAGTCCAAACGTAGCCTGACTCTTACACAATATTCGACACAAACTCAACAAACTCCACCTTGGTGAATATTCTCCAGCACCTTGAATTTGTGCATGCGTCAAACTTTCATGTACTCCAGACTTGTGTTGTCTTCTTTGTAGCTTACCAAGACCTACTCGACGAATCTGCCCTAGACCGACCACCTGTGTGGGACCTTGCTACTATTCCCGCAATTCCATTCTCCGTGACTCCACCTGCAGTAGTGCTCCCTTACAACTTGTAAATATGCAAAGCCGTCCTCCCTCCAATCATCATGGTTACCTCATCTTCCATGATTTTCATGGTCTTCTTATCCCGACCACAACGGAACACCATACAATCATCATGAAGAACTCCAAGGGAAATTATATTCCTCCGTAGCCCCGGCACATGCCCGACTCCCCGAAGCACCCGCTCAACTCCTTCAAACATCTTGATTTTGATGTCACCTACTCCAGCAACACAATAATCTGTGTCATCGCCCACATAGCCTAAAACAAACTCACCAGACTTGTACGAAGAGAACCACTCCTAATTGGGTGTCGCATGAAAAGCTAGCCGAATCTAACATCCACACTTCACCTTTGGTTGACCGCTTGTTTGATACTACGAGGGCATCACTACTGTTGTCTGAGCCATCACCATGAGTTGCCACATTAGCACTTGCCCCACCATTGAGATCTGGATAGTCCTTTCTCAGATGTCCCCATTGTTTACGCTTGTGACACAATACTTTCTTTTTCTTGTTCTTCCCTACCTCATATCCCTTCTGCCACTCCTCACCCTTGACTTCTTTCTCATATTATAAGATAGCAATGCCGCAGTAACATCCTCATTCTTGACGGTCTCTTTGTTGTGCGTCAAAGTAGTGATCAAATGGTCATGGGAATATGGCAGTGAACAAAGAAGCAGAATCACCCTATCCTCGTCAAGAATTGCCACACCCAAGCATGCTAGATCTGTCATGACTTGATTAAAGGTGTTCATGTACTCTACAAGATCTAACCCCTCATGCATCTTCAGCCGATACAAATTTTTGCTTCAGATACATCTTCAGCCCAATCGGCCGACTCGCTCTCCTCCATATTGAAGGAAATATGCCCTAGAGGCAATAATAAAGTTATTATTTATTTCCTTATTTCATGATAAATCTTTATTATTCATGCTAGAATTGTATTAACCGGAAACTTAGTACATGTGCGAATACATAGACAAACAGAGTGTCACTAGTATGCCTCTACTTGACTAGCTCGTTGAATCAAAGATGGTTAAGTTTCCTAGCCATATACATGAGTTGTCATTTGATTAACGGGATCACATCATTAGAGAATGATGTGATTGACTTGACCCATTTCGTTAGCTTAGCACTTGATTGTTTAGTATGTTGCTATTGCTTTCTTCATGACTTATACATGTTCCTTTGACTATGAGATTATGCAACTCCTGAATACTGGAGGAACACTTTGTGTGCTACCAAACGTCACAACGTAACTGGGTGATTATAAAGGTGCTCTACAGGTGTCTCCGATGGTACTTGTTGAGTTGGCATAGATCGAGATGAGGATTTGTCACTCCGATTGTCGGAGAGGTATCTCTGGGCCCTCTCGGTAATGCACATCATAATAAGCCTTGCAAGCAATGCAAATAATGAGTTAGTTGCGGGATGATGTATTACGGAACGAGTAAAGAGACTTGCCGGTAAAGAGATTGAACTAGGTATTGAGATACCGACGATCGAATCTCGGGCAAGTAACGTACCGATGACAAAGGGAACAACGTATGTTGTTATGCGGTTTGACCGATAAAGATCTTCGTAGAATATGTGGGAACCAATATGAGCATCCAGGTTCCGCTATTGGTTATTGACCGGAGACGTGTCTCGGTCATGTCTACATAGTTCTCGAACCCATAGGATCCGCAAGCTTAAAGTTCCGTGACGATTGGTATTATGAGTTTTTGTGTTTTGATGTACCGAAGGTAGTTCGAAGTCCCGGATGTGATCACGGACATGACGAGGAGTCTCGAAATGGTCGAGACGTAAAGATCGATATATTGGACGACTATGTTCGGACACCGGAAGTGTTTCGGGAGGTTTCGGACATATACCGGAGTACCGGGGGGTTACCGGAACCCCCCGGGGAGGATATTGGGCCTAATGGGCCCTAGTGGGAGAAGAGGAGGGGCGGCCAGGGCAGCCGCGCACCCCCTCCCCTCTAGTCCGAATTGGACAAGGAGGGGGGGGGGGGGGGGCGGCGCCTCCTTTTTCCTTCTCTCCTTCTCTCCCTTCCTTCCCCTCTCCTACTCCTACTTGGAAGGGGGGAGTAGGACTCCTCATGGGGCGCGCCATAGGAGGCCGGCCCCTCCCCTCCTCCACTCCTTTATATACTGGGAGGGGGCACCCCTTGGAGACACAACAATTGATCATTGATCTTTTAGCCGTGTGCGGTGCCTCCCTCCACCATAATCCACCTCGGTCATATCGTAGCAGTGCTTAGGCAAAACCCTGTGTCAGTAGCTTCATCAACACCGTCACCACGCCGTCGTGCTGACGAAGCTCTTCCCCGAAGCTCTACTGGATCGTGAGTTCGCGGGACATCACTGAGCTGAACGTGTGCTGAACGCGGAGGTACCGTACGTTCGGTACTGAGGATCGGTCGATCGTGAAGACGTACGACTACATCGACCGCGTTGTCATAACGCTTCCGCTTACGGTCTACGAGGGTACATAGATGACACTCTCCCCTCTCGTTGCTATGCATCACCATGATTTTGCGTGTGCGTATGAATTTTTTTGAAATTACTACGTTCCCAACACATCTCCCATAGGAAGATGTCGATCGGAAGCGCGCCGACACCATCATTGGGGACCATGCGCTGCCGCTCCGTCGTTGTCACTGCGGATGTCACAACTCACCACTCATTGCCGAGCTTATTGACGTCGGTGAACCGCGTGCATATCTCCATCATCCTGTAGAACCCAGTGGTCGTCACATGCGCACCCCAAGATCAGCGTCATTCAACCTGGCCCCGTGGGGAACGGGTTGGCCATCACGGTGGAGCCGGAGCGGCTGCAGGGTGGAGGTGGGTGGGGGCGGCCCGATGGAGCCAATGTCCGCGATTGCAGCTGTGGGGTAGAGGCGGGTGGCGACAACGACCGGGTTGAGGCAGAGGAGGGACAGGGTTAGGCACGGGCTGTGTCACGCCGCACTTTAACTTGGAGACAAAGATGCAAGTGGGGCGCAGAAAATATGCAAAACTAAGCCAAGTGTGTTATATTGGACACTCGGCTTACATGTTTGGTATTTGTTTCAGAAAGAAAAGGCATATGTAAGCCGAGTATACTGTTAAAGGGCACTCGTCCAATAGAGTCTGTCGTAACAAAACTGTTAAGTGCGGTGGGATTGGCCACGTGGCATGTACTTCGCCGAGCTTGACTTGTAGGCCGAGTTTTTCTTTTTTTGAGAATATGCCGAGTTGCTCTTTGCAGAAATAACACTCAACTTATGAAAAAGCAGTAGACAAAATGTATATTTTCCATAGTGCAGCAGTACCAATCATAGACGCCGGCAAAACAAACTGTGATAAAAAGAGAAAAGTGAGAGAAATGGAAAACAAAAAAAATCTAAAGAAAAATGAAAGTTTTACTGCAATTGCTAGAAGGCTTGTGGAGTTTCCACGTTGCATGCAATTGCAAACGAAATCCTGTAGCGATTGGAAACTGTTCCTCATCCACTAAAAAGAAAAAAAAAATACGGAATTGCCTCCCGGGTCGCTTAGGGCGACTCCGGAGGCGCCGCCGCCGGGACCTTCGAAGGCCCTTCCCCGCCTCCCCGTTCACCACGCCGCCGCCGGAGGAGGCCGTCCCACGGCGGACGGCGGCGGCGGGGCTTTTCCACTCGTATTTTTCTTTCTCTGGCCTTTCGATCTTCAACTCAACCCTTCCAAGATTTCTTCCGATCTGATCATCTGCCGTCCTGCATCCCGGCCTACCGATCTGGCTGCGGCCGTTCTACGTCGGCAGCATCGCGATCTGGCCGCCAGTAGCCTCACGATCTGGCAGGCCGCCGGCCTTTGGATCTGCATCTTTGCGGATCGTGGCTGCGTCGTACAAGATGCGCGGCAAGATGCGTTCGTCCACGCCTCATGCATGCCAAGCATGCAGCGCATGTATACTACTGGGCTGGATGTATGTCGCTTCACCATCAGGGCCACGTACATGCACTCAGTGCCTGCATGGAGAAGATCAGCGGCCGGCTAGCCTGCCGGCGCACCACGCCCCTGTGCTAACATCGGGCACTGGGTGTGCTGTTGGTGACCCTCTCCCGTGGTTCGGTGCCGCCCGATCGACGTACAAACTGGTCTCGGGTGTGATGCCGCCACGGGATGGCTGCACGCCGAAGCGACTTGATTTCTCCGGTCTTCCTCATTGAAGACCTATATAGATTGGCGTCCCTGGATGTCTAGATCAGAAGATTCTAGTCGCGCGCACTCGCATTATCAGCCATCATGGCTTCAAGGGGTGCGGCGCGAAACTTCGCTTTATTATTTAGTCATGGGACATGTCAAGATTCCCAAGGCAATGATAGAGGCGAAGAAAGTCATGGCGGCTGCGATTGGAGGTGTTGAAGCGTTGGCGGAACGGTTTATTGGATGCGTTGAAGATTGTGTGCTAGGTGTTTGATGACTTGCAACAGCGGCCTCGGCAAGCGGGGGCGGCAACACTGGAGGATTGCAAATTTGGTGGTGCTCCTCGAGTACCGAGTTTCGATTCCCAGGGTGAAAACCCAAGGTCTAGTCTTTACTGGTTGTCCTGGCAATGACCTTGTTGAAGGCATTGTTTTTGTGTGAATTCGGACTTTCTCCAGGGTGAAAACTCAAGATCTTTGATCAGGTAACGACAACGCTTGTGCATTGTTTCTTTCTTGAAGGCGTTGCTTTTGGAGAACCTCTTTTGTAATCCGAGTGTTGTTTTCGGTGGTGGTTAGAGTGTTGTTGTTGCTAGTGATTGATCACCATGGCAGGGTCTTTTTTCTTCAGTTCTCTTTATTTTCTTTTTTGGCTATGTATATCCCTGATGTCTTTGGACATCTTGTTGGTACAGAGGCCGGGTGTAATTGGTATCTTCGCGATATTAATATATCAGATTTGCTATTTCACATCTAGACGTGAAATAGCTATCTCACATCTAAGTCCAGAGTGATTGGATCATTTGTCTTTAATATTTGTGCAAAACGAGATGGTCTGGCTGATGCGCTCGCTCGTTGAGCCTTGTCTCACGCGTAGCTCATGTCCAGGTTGTTGCTCGTACGAGGTCGGCCCGTTGTCGTGTTTTTTTTTTGTGATATTGGGCTGGCAGGCCGTTTTTGTTTATAGTCCAGTCACATTTCTCTCCAGCGCCTCAAATCTAGTGTGCCTTACCTTTTTTCGCTGTAAGGTGCATTTTTCTATTTTCTTTTCAAAAGTATGTGCAACGACTCAATTCTAGTTCTTCTCATTTTTGTACACTTTCATTTGACTCTTAGTATTTGTTTTTGTTTGTTTCTGTTTTATTTTTCAATTTCATTATTTGCTTTCAATTATGAACTGGTTTTAAATTTATGGTTTTTTGTTTTTATTTTTATTTTCTCCTTCTCTTTTTTCCCTTTTCCTTTCTTTCTTTCATTCATTCTTTATTTGTTTAAAATTCATGAACTTGTTTTCACTCTGTCATATGTTCGCTTTGAATGTCATGCAAATCCTGATCACGGGTTATTTTTGTCACGCGCGCTATGTGTCGCGTCGTGTGATTGGTGTCTACTTGTCGACATGTTTGTGCATGCGTCTTTTGTTGGGCCGTTTTCACCGCGCGGTCCGGGGTCTCGCTTTGGATTGGTTTGCTAATTCTCATCTAAATGAGAGTTAACAATGTTTCATCTAACTCATATATTGTTAGATACACGTGTTTCTGAGTCGTGCTCGTGTTATCGTTGTGTCGTGTTTTCTATTTGTCCCTCATGAAGTAGTGAGGCCTGATATAATATTCTTTTTAGTGGGCTGTTATTATGTTTTTTGTATTGGTTTTTCTCTGTGGGCTTAGTTTTTTCTAGGGCCATGTGGCTTTTTATTCCATCTTTTCTATTTTTTTGTTTGACCATGTAGCTAGATTGTTTGTTTCAGATTTGATAAATCCAATATAGGTGAATTTTTAGCTCATATATGTCTATAACTGCCCCATTTATTTGCCTTAATGTTCGTACAAACCAAAACATGCGGGTCCATGTGAGCTCGTCATTTTTTGTCGCACGTCCTCTAGTCTTGTTTATTTTGTGTCATCATGTTCCCATGTTTCTTTCCACGTGGGCCCATATATGTCATCATTTGGGGGTTCGACGATGAAGCTTATCCCCATCTTCTCACTGACCGACCTTTGAGCCCTATAATTTTGTCTGTGATTTATTTTTCATCCCAGTTATAGGTCCATCCTTGACAACTGGCCTGTAGTTTGTTTCATCCTAGTTGCAAGTCAAACCTTAACTCGCAACTGGGCTCGTAGTTTTGTAGTTGTCCCAGGTGCAAGTCCACCCTCAACTCGTAACTAGACTCATAGTTTTTCCAATTGCAAGCGCTCTATCTTCTGCCTTGCTTGTCGCTGTTTGTTTTTTGGGTATCCGGTTGTTGGCCAAGGCATGTTTGCCCTCGCTTTTGTCCCCTCGACTCGCCAATTGGGGCTTGACTATTTTTTGTGCAAGTTGCAAGTCCACCCTCGACTCACAACTGGAACTCGATCTTTTTATCCCAGTTGCAAGTTCATCCTCGACTCGCAACTAGGGTCCGATCATTTTTTGTCGCAGCTGCAAGTACATCCTTGACTCGCAACTGGGACCTGACATTTTTTTGTCCCAGTTGCAAGTCCATCGTCGACTCGCAACTAGGGCTCGACCTTTTTTCCTAGTTGCAAGTCCATTGTCGACTTGCAACTGGGACCTGACACTTTTTTGTCCCAGTTGCGAGTCCACCGCCGACTCGCAACTTGGGCTCGACCTTTTTTCCTAGTTGCAAGTCCATCATCGACTCGCAACTAGGGCCCAACCTTTTTTTCGTCCCAGTTGCAACCCCCTCGACTCGTAACTAGGATCTGAATTTTTTGTCCCAGTTGCAAGTCCACCCTCAACTCGCAACTAGGGGCCCGCCTTTTTTTGTCCAAGTTGCAAGTCTACCCTCGAGTCGCAACTGGGGCCCTACATTTTTTTCCGGTTGCAATTTCACTGCTGACTTGCAACTGGGGCCCCACATTTTTTCCTCATTACAAGTCCACCCTCAACTCGCAACTGAGGTCCAACCTTTTTTTGTCCCAGTTGGAAGTCCACCCTCGATTCGGGGCCCAACCTTTTTTGTCCTAGTTCCAG
Organism: Triticum aestivum; assembly: GCF_018294505.1. Classification (NCBI taxonomy): domain Eukaryota; kingdom Viridiplantae; phylum Streptophyta; class Magnoliopsida; order Poales; family Poaceae; genus Triticum; species Triticum aestivum. Next base: position 552,772,890 of record NC_057808.1, on the reverse strand, counting down.
GTCCACTCTCGACTCAAAAATAGAGCGAGGCTTTTCTTTTGTCCAAGTTGCAAGTCGACTCTCGACTCGCAACTCTGGCCTAACTTGTTTTGTCCAAGTTGCAAATGCACCCTTGACTTGCGACTGGGGCAAACTGTTTTTTCTTCGAGTTGCAAGTCCACCCTCAACTCGCAACTAGGGTCCAACCTTTTTTGTCTGAGTTGCAAGTCCACCCTCGACTCGTAGCTGCGGCCCGATTTTTTAACAACCAGTTGCAAGTCCACCGTCGATTCACAACTCGGGCCCGACCTTTTTGTGTCTCAGTTGCAAGTCCACCGTCGACTCGCAACTGGGGCTCAACCTTTTTCTTGTCCTAGTTGCAAGTCCACCCTCGACTCGCAACTGGGGCCCAACTTTTTTGTCCCAGTACAAATCTAAACACAACTCGCAACTAGGGCCTGACCTTTTTTAATCCGAATTGCGATTCCACCCTCGACTTGCCACCGTGGGTTCGACTTTTTTGTCCCAATTGCAAGTCCACCCTCGACAGCAAACAACCTGCAGATGAGCCGACTCAAGTAGATAGGATATGTTTTCTGTTTTGTTTTGTTCATGTTTTTTGTTTTTTATTTTATCATTTTTCTTTATTGTTTTTTCTCTCCTTTTAATTTTTCTATTTTCAAAAATCGATCTCATTTTTTTTTCATTTTTTCTGATTATTTTTCTTTTTTCATAAATTCACAAGATTCAATAAATATTCCAAAATTCATAAATTTGTTCATTGTTCTAAAATTGTTCGTGTTTATCAAATTTAAAAAAATAATCAAAATGTGTTCATTGGAAAGAAAACTAATATGCTAGCAAGATTATCTCCGTCGTAAGAAGAGAAGAACGCGAGCTGTTGTGTAGTGTAGAGTTGTAGTACGAGTATAGCAACAACAACAGAAAGGGCCGCGAGTTGCTGTGTAGTGTAGTGTAGTATAGTAGTACAACTAGCAGCAACAACACGAAGGGAAGCGAGCTGTCGTTTGTAGTAGTACGACGACTAGCAGCATTAGCAAAGGAGCAGCGACAGCGGAAAGTCTGTTTGTAGTAGTACTAGCAGCATTAGCAAGGGAGCAGCAACAGCGGTAAGCCTGGCCCATGCGAACATGCTCTGTGTGGCTCTCTTTTTTTAGTCGTGCTTGGTGATTCTCAAAAAACAAAAATGACGCCGGGCTGGACAACAACAAAAATGAAAAACAACAAACAAGTGCTAAAAAAAATCAACTAAGATGATGTCACGTTAGATGTGAGGTATTATCTTACATTTAGATGTGACATAGATAGATCCTTAATATATGGAAAATGTTTATAATCATCCGGTTGATTTCACGCCCGCGTAAACCGTCTCCAACGTACGCCACGTGTCCTGCGGGGCCAGGCACCGCCCAACCTTATCTCCCCGCCCCGTCTCATACAGATCACGAGAGCCACCCAATTCCCCCGAGCTCGATCTCCCTTCGTCCTCCACCTCTCGCCCGTGTTTCTCCATTGACCCATCTTGGCCCATGGATGCATCAAAGCGCTGCTGCCCAAGCTCCACGCGGCGCTGCAAGCTACTGCCATCGCCGGTGGTGGACTGATGCTGCGAGGCGGGGGCACGCCCAACACCCCGCAGCACCCGTACCGGCCTTTGCTGCGGTCAGTGTTCCCCGAGCGTCGTGGACCGCCGATGTGGCTGGTGTTGCCGAGCATGTCGGATGCAACGCCGCCGGTGCTATTGATGAGGAGTGCTGCAATTGGTGGATCTCGTCGGCGGCGGGGATGCTTCCAGACAGCACGAGTGGTGTTGCGTCCTCCCAGATCTCGACGGACGGCGGAGCTGCAGTACAACACGCCGGTGGGCAGCGGAGCTGCTGTTGCGGCGGGGCATCTCTCCTCAACTCCAGCTGCAATGAAGCTTCACCACGTCGCCGGTGCTGCCACGCCAAGCTTCACCGGAGCCGCCGGTGCTTCATTGGAGCTCTGCCGGAGTTGCATTGGAGCTTCACCGGAGCCCCCGGTGCTGCATCGGAGCTCTGCCGGAGTTGCATTGGAGCTTCACCGGAGCCGCCGGTGCTGCGTTGGAGCTCTACCGGAGTTGCATTGGAGCTTCGTCGGACACCGTCGGTGCTGCGTTGGAGCTTCGCCGGACGCCGTCGGTGCTGCGTTGGAGCTTCACCGGACGCCGGTGGTGCGCCATGACGAGCTGCAGTGCAGCTTTTGCCGGGGTGCAGCGGTGCTGTGTTGAAGCAGTAGCGTGCTTTACTGCTCCCGTCACTTTTGTTGGGAATCGTAGCATAATTTAAAATTTTCCTACGCTCACCAAGATGCATCTATGGAGTCTACTAGCAACGAGGGGAAAGGAGTGTATCTACATACCCTTGTAGATCGCGAGCGGAAGCGTTCCAATGAACGTGTATGACGGAGTCGTACTCGCCGTGATCCAAATCACCGATGACCGAGTGCCGAACGGACGGCACCTCCGCGTTCAACACACGTACGGTGCAGCGACGTCTCCTCCTTCTTGATCCAGCAAGGGGGAAGGAGAGGTTGATGGAGATCCAGCAGCACGACGGCGTGGTGGTGGATGTAGCGGGTCTCCGGCAGGGCTTCGCCAAGCTTCTGCGAGAGAGAGAGAGGTGTTGCAGGGGAGGAGGGAGGCGCCCAAGGCTGTAGTATGCTGCCCGCCCTCCCCCCTTTATATAGGCCCCTGGGGGGGTGCGCCAGCCCCAAGAGATGGGATCTCAAGGGGGGCGGCGGCCAAGTGGGGGGGAAGGGGTGCCTTGCCCCCCAAGGCAAGGGGGAACTCCCCCCTAGGGTTCCCAACCCTAGGCGCATGGGGGGAGGCCCAAGGGGGGCGCCCCAGCCCACTAAGGGCTGGTTCCCTTCCACTTTCAGCCCACGGGGCCCTCCGGGATAGGTGGCCCCACCTGGTGGACCCCCGGGACCCTTCCGGTGGTCCCGGTACAATACCGGTAACCCCCGAAACTTTCCCGGTGACCGAAACTGGACTTCCTATATATAATTCTTCACCTCCGGACCATTCCGGAACCTCTCGTGACGTCCGGGATCTCATCCGGGACTCCGAACAACTTTCGGGTTTCCGCATACATATATCTCTACAACCCTAGCGTCACCGGACCTTAAGTGTGTAGACCCTACGGGTTCGGGAGACATGCAGACATGACCGAGACGCCTCTCCGGTCAATAACCAACAGCGGGATCTGGATACCCATGTTGGCTCCCACATGTTCCACGATGATCTCATCGGATGAACCACGGTGTCGAGGATTCAATCAATCCGTATGCAATTCCCTTTGTCAAACGGTATGTTACTTGCCCGAGATTCGATCGTCGGTATCCCAATACCTTGTTCAATCTCGTTACCGGCAAGTCTCTTTACTCGTACCGCAATGCATGATCCCGTGACTAACGCCTTAGTCACATTGAGCTCATTATGATGATGCATTACCGAGTGGGCCCAGAGATACCTCTCCGTCACACGGAGTGACAAATCCCAGTCTCGATCCGTGCCAACCCAACAGACACTTTCGGAGATACCCGTAGTGCACCTTTATAGTCACCCAGTTACGTTGTGATGTTTGGCACACCCAAAGCACTCCTACGGTATCCGGGAGTTGCACGATCTCATGGTCTAAGGAAAAGATACTTGACATTGGAAAAGCTCTAGCAAACGAAACTACACGATCTTTTATGCTATGCTTAGGATTGGGTCTTGTCCATCACATCATTCTCCTAATGATGTGATCCCGTTATCAATGACATCCAATGTCCATAGTCAGGAAACCATGACTATCTGTTGATCAACGAGCTAGTCAACTAGAGGCTTACTAGGGACACGTTGTGGTCTATGTATTCACACATGTATTACGATTTCCGGACAATACAATTATAGCATGAATAATAGACAATTATCATGAACAAAGAAATATAATAATAACCATTTATTATTGCCTCTAGGGCATATTTCCAACAGTCTCCCACTTGCACTAGAGTCAATAATCTAGTTACATTGTGATGAATCGAACACCCATTGCGTCCTGGTGTTGATCATGTTTTGCCCTAGGGAGAGGTTTAGTCAACGGATCTGCTACATTCAGGTCCGTATGTACTTTACAAATATCTATGTCTCCATTTTGAACACTTTCACGAATGGAGTTGAAGCGACGCTTGATATGCCTGGTCTTCCTGTGAAACCTGGGCTCCTTCGCAAGGGCAATAGCTCCAGTGTTGTCACAGAAGAGAGTCATCGGGCCCGACGCATTGGGAATCACCCCTAGGTCGGTAATGAACTCCTTCATCCAGACTGCTTCCTGTGCTGCCTCCGAGGCTGCCATGTACTCCGCTTCACATGTAGATCCCGCCACGACGCTTTGCTTGCAACTGCACCAGCTTACTGCTCCTCCATTCAAAATATACATGTATCCGGTTTGTGACTTCGAGTCATCCAGATCTGTGTCGAAGCTAGCGTCGACGTAACCCTTTACGACGAGCTCTTCGTCACCTCCATAAACGAGAAACATATCCTTAGTCCTCTTCAGGTACTTCAGGATATTCTTGACCGCTGTCCAGTGTTCCTTGCCGGGATTACTTTGGTACCTTCCTACCAAACTTACGGCAAGGTTTACATCAGGTCTGGTACACAGCATGGCATACATAATAGACCCTATGGCCGAGGCATAGGGGATGACACTCATCTCTTCTATATCTTCTGCCGTGGTCGGGCATTGAGCCGTGCTCAATTGCACACCTTGCAATACAGGCAAGAACCCCTTCTTGGACTGATCCATATTGAACTTCTTCAATATCTTGTCAAGGTATGTACTCTATGAAAGACCAATGAGGCGTCTTGATCTATCTCTATAGATCTTGATGCCTAATATATAAGCAGCTTCTCCAAGGTCCTTCATTGAAAAACACTTATTCAAATAGGCCTTTATACTTTCCAAGAATTCTATATCATTTCCCATCAACAGTATGTCATCCACATATAATATGAGAAATGCTACAGAGCTCCCACTCACTTTCTTGTAAACACAGGCTTCTCCATAAGTCTGTGTGAACCCAAACGCTTTGATCATCTCATCAAAACGAATGTTCCAACTCCGAGATGCTTGCACCAGCCCATAGATTGAGCGTTGGAGCTTGCATACTTTGTTAGCATTCTTAGGATCGACAAAACCTTCCGGCTGCATCATATACAACTCTTCCTTAAGGAAGCCGTTAAGGAATGCCGTTTTGACGTCCATCTGCCATATCTCATAATCATAGTATGCGGCAATTGCTAACATGATTCGGACGGACTTCAGCTTCGCTACGGGTGAGAAAGTCTCATCGTAGTCAACCCCTTGAACTTGTCGATAACCCTTAGCGACAAGTCGAGCTTTGTAGATGGTCACATTACCATCTGTGTCCGTCTTCTTCTTAAAGATCCATTTGTTTTCTATGGCTCGCCGCTCATCGGGCAAGTCAGTCAAAGTCCATACTTTGTTTTCATACATGGATTCTATCTCGGATTTCATGGCTTCTAGCCATTTGTCGGAATCCGGGCCCGCCATCGCTTCTTCATAGTTCGAAGGTTCACCGTTGTCTAACAACATGATTTCCAGGACAGGGTTGCCGTACCACTCTGGTGCGGAACGTGTCCTTGTGGACCTACAAAGTTCAGTAACTTGATCTGAAGTTTCATGATCATCATCATTAACTTCCTCCCCAGTCGGTGTAGGCACCACAGGAACATTTTCCCGCGCTGCGCTACTTTCCGGTTCGGAAGGGGTGACTATCACCTCATCAAGTTCCACTTTCCTCCCACTCAATTCTTTCGAGAGAAACTCCTTCTCTAGAAAGGACCCGTTCTTGGCAACGAAGATCTTGCCTTCGGATCTGAGGTAGAAGGTATACCCAATAGTTTCCTTAGGGTATCCTATGAAGACGCATTTTTTCCGATTTGGGTTCGAGCTTTTCAGGTTGAAGTTTCTTGACATAAGCATCGCATCCCCAAACTTTTAGAAACGACAGCTTAGGTTTCTTCCCAAACCACAATTCATACGGTGTCGTCTCAACGGATTTAGACGGTGCCCTATTTAAAGTGAATGCGGCAGTCTCTAAAGCATAACCCCAAAATGAGAGCGGTAAATCGGTAAGAGACATCATAGATCGCACCATATCCAATAGAGTGCGATTACGACGTTCGGACACACCATTTCTCTGAGGTGTTCCAGGCAGCGTGAGTTGTGAAACTATTCCACATTTCCTTAAGTGTGTACCAAATTCGTGACTTAAATATTCTCCACCACGATCTGATCGTAAGAATTTTATTTTCCTGTCACGTTGATTCTCGACTTCACTCTGAAATTCCTTGAACTTTTCAAAGGTTTCAGACTTGTGTTTCATTAGGTAGACATACCCATATCTACTTAAATCATCAGTGAGAGTGAGAACATAACGATATCCTCCGTGAGCCTCAACACTCATTGGACCGCACACATCGGTATGTATGATTTCCAATAAGTTGGTTGCTCGCTCCATTGTTCCGGAGAACGGAGTCTTGGTCATCTTACCCATGAGGCATGGTTCGCACGTGTCAAATAATTCGTAATCAAGAGACTCCAAAAGTCCATCTGCATGGAGCTTCTTCATGCGCTTGACGCCAATGTGACCAAGGCGGCAGTGCCACAAGTATGTGGGACTATCGTTATCAACTTTACATCTTTTGGTATTCACACTATGAACATGTGTAACATCACGTTCGAGATTCATCAAAAATAAACCATTGACCAGCGGGGCATGACCATAAAACGTATCTCTCAAATAAATAGAACAACCATTATTCTCAGATTTAAATGAGTAGCCATCTCGAATTAAACGAGATCCAGATACAATGTTCATGCTCAAAGCTGGCACTAAATAACAATTATTGAGGTTTAAAACTAATCCCGTGGGTAGATGCAGAGGTAGCGTGCCAACGGCGATCACATCGACCTTGGAACCATTCCCGACGCGCATCGTCACCTCGTCCTTTGCCAGTCTCCGTTTATTCCGTAGTTCCTGCTTTGAGTTACAAATATGAGCAACCGCACCGGTATCAAATACCCAGGAGCTACTACGAGTACTGGTAAGGTACACATCAATTACTTGTATATCACATATACCTTGGGTGTTGCCGGCCTTCTTTTGTCCGCTAAATATTTGGGGCAGTTCCGCTTCCAGTGACCACTTCCCTTGCAATAAAAGCACTCAGTCTCGGGCTTGGGTCCATTCTTTGACTTCTTCCCGGTAACTGGCTTACCGGGTGCGGCAACTCCCTTGCCGTCCTTCTTGAAGTTCTTCTTACCCTTGCCCTTCTTGAACTTAGTGGTTTTATTCACCATCAAGACTTGATGTTCTTTTCTGATCTCTACCTCAGCTGATTTCAGCATTGAATATACCTCGGGAATGGTCTTTTCCATCCCCTGCATATTGTAGTTCATCACAAAGCTCTTGTAGCTTGGTGGAAGCGACTGGAGGATTCTGTCAATGACCGCGTCATCCGGGAGATTAACTCCCAGCTGAGACAAGAGGTTGTGCAACCCAGACATTCTGAGTATGTGCTCACTAACAGAACTGTTCTCCTCCATTTTACAGCTGAAGAACTTGTCGGAGACATCATATCTCTCGACCCGGGCATGAGCTTGAAAAACCAGTTTCAGCTCCTCGAACATCTCATATGCTCCATGTTTCTCAAAACGCTTTTGGAGACCCGGTTCTAAGCTGTAAAGCATGCCGCACTGAACGAGGGAGTAATCATCAGCACGCTGCTGCCAAGCGTTCATAACGTCTTGGTTCTCAGGGATTGGTGCTTCACCTAGCGGTGCTTCTAAGACATAATCTTTCTTGGCTGCTATGAGGATGATCCTCAGGTTCCGGACCCAGTCCGTATAGTTGCTGCCATCATCTTTCAGCTTGGTTTTCTCTAGGAACGCGTTGAAATTGAGGACAACGTGGGCCATATGATCTACAATACATAGTGTAAAGATTTTAGACTAAGTTCATGATAATTAAGTTCATATAATCAAATTATTTAATGAACTCCCACTCAGATAGACATCCCTCTAGTCATCTCAGTGAAACATGATCCGAATTCAACTAGGCCGTGTCCGATCATCACGTGAGACGGACTAGTCAAGATCGGTGAACATCTCCATGTTGATCGTATCTTCTATACGACTCATGCTCGACCTTTCGGTCCTCCGTGTTCCGAGGCCATGTCTGTACATGCTAGGCTCGTCAAGTCAACCTAAGTGTATTGCGTGTGTTCCGAGGCCATGTCTGTACATGCTAGGCTCGTCAACACCCGTTGTATTCGAACGTTAGAATCTATCACACCCGATCATCACGTGGTGCTTCGAAACAACGAACCTTCGCAACGGTGCACAGTTAGGGTGAACACTTTCTTGAAATTATTATAAGGGATCATCTTACTTACTACCGTCGTTCTAAGCAAATAAGATGCAAAAACATGATAAACATCACATGCAATCAAATAGTGACATGATATGGCCAATATCATTATGCTCCTTTGATCTCCATCTTCGGGGCACCATGATCATCTTCGTCACCGGCATGACACCATGATCTCCATCACCATGATCTCCATCATTGTGTCTTCATGAAGTTGTCACGCCAACGATTACTTCTACTTCTATGGCTAACGCGTTTAGCAACAAAGTAAAGTAATTTACATGGCGTTATTCAATGACACGCAGGTCATGCAAAATAATAAAGACAACTCCTATGGCTCCTGCTGGTTGTCATACTCATCGACATGCAAGTCGTGATTCCTATTACAAGAATATGATCAATCTCATACATCACATATATCATTCATCACATCTTCTGGCCATATCACATCACATAACACATGCTGCAAAAACAAGTTAGACGTCCTCTAATTGTTGTTGCAAGTTTTTACGTGGTTTGTAGGTTTCTAGCAAGAACGTTTCTTACCTACGTATGACCACAACGTGATTTGCCAATTTCTATTTACCCTTCATAAGGACCCTTTTCATCGAATCTGTTCCGACTAAAGTAGGAGATACAGACACCCGCTAGCCACCTTATGCATCTAGTGCATGTCAGTCGGTGGAACCTGTCTCACGTAAGCGTACGTGTAAGGTCGGTCCGGGCCGCTTCATCCTACAATGCCGCCGAAATAAGAAACGACTAGTAGCGGCAAGAAGAATTGGCAACATCAACGCCCACAACTTCTTTGTGTTCTACTCGTGCATAGTAACTACGCATAGGCCTGGCTCATGATGCCACTGTTGGGAATCGTAGCATAATTTAAAATTTTCCTACGCTCACCCAGATGCATCTATGGAGTCTACTAGCAACGAGGGGAAAGGAGTGTATCTACATACCCTTGTAGATCGCGAGCGGAAGCGCTCCAATGAACGTGGATGACGGAGTCGTACTCGCCGTGATCCAAATCACCGATGACCGAGTGCCGAACGGACGGCACCTCCGCGTTCAACACACGTACGGTGCAGCGACGTCTCCTCCTTCTTGATCTAGCAAGGGGGAAGGAGAGGTTGATGGAGATCCAGCAGCATGACGGCGTGGTGGTGGATGTAGCGGGTCTCCGGCAGGGCTTCGCCATGCTTCTGCGAGAGAGAGAGAGAGGTGTTGCAGGGGAGGAGGGAGGCGCCCAAGGCTGTAGTATGCTGCCCTCCCTCCCCCCCTTTATATAGGCCCCTGGGGGGGTGCGCCAGCCCCAAGAGATGGGATCTCAAGGGGGGCGGCGGCCAAGTGGGGGGGAAGGGGTGCCTTGCCCCCCAAGGCAAGGGGGAACTCCCCCCTAGGGTTCCCAACCCTAGGCGCATGGGGGGAGGCCCAAGGGGGGCGCCCCAGCCCACTAAGGGCTGGTTCCCTTCCACTTTCAGCCCACGGGGCCCTCCGGGATAGGTGGCCCCACCCGGTGGACCCCCGGGACCCTTCCGGTGGTCCCGGTACAATACCGGTAACCCCCGAAACTTTCCCGGTGGCCGAAACTGGACTTCCTATATATAATTCTTCACCTCCGGACCATTCCGGAACCTCTCGTGATGTCCGGGATCTCATCCGGGACTCCGAACAACTTTCGGGTTTCCGCATACATATATCTCTACAACCCTAGCGTCACTGGACCTTAAGTGTGTAGACCCTACGGGTTCGGGAGACATGCAGACATGACCGAGACGCCTCTTCGGTCAATAACCAACAGCGGGATCTGGATACCCATGTTGGCTCCCACATGTTCCACGATGATCTCATCGGATGAACCACGGTGTCGAGGATTCAATCAATCCGTATGCAATTCCCTTTGTCAAACGGTATGTTACTTGCCCGAGATTCGATCGTCGGTATCCCAATACCTTGTTCAATATCGTTACCGGCAAGTCTCTTTACTCGTACCGCAATGCATGATCCCGTGACTAACGCCTTAGTCACATTGAGCTCATTATGATGATGCATTACCGAGTGGGCCCAGAGATACCTCTCCGTCACACGGAGTGACAAATCCCAGTCTGGATCCGTGCCAACCCAACAGGCACTTTCGGAGATACCCGTAATGCACCTTTATAGTCACCCAATTACGTTGTGACGTTTGGCACACCCAAAGCACTCCTACGGTATCCGGGAGTTGCACGATCTCATGGTCTAAGGAAAAGATACTTGACATTGGAAAAGCTCTAGCAAACGAAACTACACGATCTTTTATGCTATGCTTAGGGTTGGGTCTTGTCCATCACATCATTCTCCTAATGATGTGATCCCGTTATCAATGACATCCAATGTCCATAGTCAGGAAACCATGACTATCTGTTGATCAACGAGCTAGTCAACTAGAGGCTTACTAGGGACACGTTGTGGTCTATGTATTCACACATGTATTACGATTTCCGGACAATACAATTATAGCATGAATAATAGACAATTATCATGAACAAAGAAATATAATAATAACCATTTATTATTGCCTCTAGGGCATATTTCCAACAACTTTGTTATCATCGAACGGTTAACAGGGTGCTGATTTGTAGCAGTCGCCATAGGTTATGGGTACCACTCTGGCGGAGTAATTGGATTGTACCGTATTGAATGGGAAACGTTTATTTTCAACCGACTGAATTCTCTCCTTCGTAAGCCGTGTCGTCTGCGTGACACGTGTCCCGCCCACCATTCCCACCTTATCTTCTCCCTCCAGCCTTATCTTCTCCCTCCGCTTCTTTTTCCCCCTTTTTCTGGTTCAACGGCAGAGGAGAGGCACCACCACAGAGGAGCAGCCTGATTCATCCTCACCCCGGCGGGGCTGCAATAGAGCGCAATTGAGGTCGTCTAAGCTCTGCCGTGACCGTGTTGAAGCGCCACCGAAGCTGCATCGCGGCTTCCGCTGTCATCGCCGTGCGTTGCGTCGTAGAGCCCGCCATGGCCGCCGCAATGGAGCGAGGTTGTTGAAGCCCCGCCATGGTTGCATTGAAGCGCCACCGGAGCTGCATCACAGCTCCCGCCGCCACCGGACGCGTTGCAATGGAGCGTGTTGCGCGGTTGCAATGGAGCGCGCCCGGCTGCAATGGAGCTCCACCGCGACTGTAGTGGAGCGCGGCCGGTGGCTGCAATGGAGCTCCGCGTTGGCTCCAATGGAGCGCGACTGCGGCTACAATGGAGCTTCGTCGGAACGCCGCGCGCCGGTGGCTGCAATGGAGCGCAACTGCGGCTGCAATGAAGCTTCGTCGGAACGCCGGCGCCGGTGGCTGCAATGGAGCACGTCCGGGGCGGCAACGGAGCTTCGCCGGGACGCCGACGGTGCTGCGTCGGAGCTTTTTTTCACGCTACGGTTGCAGCACCGAGAGGCGCAGTTGCCGGAGACGCCCGCAGCTCGACGCCGGTGCTTCAACGTAGCTCGCCGCCGGCTGCTCGACATCGGTGCTGCAACACAGCACACAGGCGAGGCGGGGCGTGACGCTGCAGGATCATCTGGTGCTACGATGCAACATTGACTTTTTTGCGGTGCTGTTAGTACTGCGATGCGGCACGCCGGACATTGCAAGATGGCGTCGATGCGACGGCGTCCCGGCGTTCATGCGTGGCGGCTGGGATTAGGGGGACGATTTGTTTTCAGCGGGCGGGGGCGCGTGCTGTTGCATCGATGCAGCCAGAGGAGAACGGAAAGGGGATGCGAGGAGAGGGACGACGACTCGATGCCCGTTGACTGGATCGAACGATCACTCATGTGTTAATCGAACGGCTCTCCAGGTGGCTTAATTCCGGATCAAATCAACCGGATGATTTGTAGTAGCCCCCTTAATATATTCCCCTTGCCGAAAAAATCCCTTAGCGATATGAAGTGCGCAAGCAATTCGGATACAAAGTGAAGACGGGAAGCACTCTATTAATTAAGGATGGTTTCCGTGCATCGATCGTTTGCGTGGCGAAGCCGTGCGTTTGACAGAGAGAGATCCATTGGATTGCGTCCGCTTGACAGAGAGATCGTGCAGTGCATGGATGGAGACTCGCGTGGGTTTCCAAACGAGCTGAATCCCAGCTCCCACAACGCGCGGTCGTTCTACGCTTACGTTACGCGCGGACCGTATATACACTAGATGCGTACGCTAGCAATCCGTACACAAACTGAAGACGCTCCTGAGTCCGAAGCACTCTAGTAGTGTATTGATCAAGGAAGGCACGTACATAGCCCTGTGTCGCGATCCACCCATATATACCTACCTAGCTAGGGTTGCGCACCTACGGACCTTCCTTAGCTAGACATCCGCTAGCTAGCCTAGCTCTGATCAAGGGAAGGCGATTCAATATGGCCGGCCATGAGGAGCTCTTTCCCGTCGGCTCCACCTTCAGTCCCCAGGATCACGAGCTCATCAACCAGTTCCTCCGCCAGAAGATCGCCGGAGCAGACCGTGGCCGCTTCAGCAGCTACATCCACGAAGACGACGTCTACTCCGCGCCACCCGGGGACCTCATCGAGAACCGTGCCCACGCGCCTGGCTCCGACAAGGACGACGGGAAAGGAGGCGTGTGGTACTTCTTCTCACCGGTCCGTCGTCACCAGACCAAAGGTGGCCGCAGCGGAAGGCGACAGCGCGTCGTCGACGACGACGAGGGTTACAACTGGCACTCGGAGAAGAGCGAGCCCGTGCTAGACACTCAAGGTAAACGGGTCGGCTTCATCAACAAACTTTCCTTTGGGATCAAGAGGCCTGGAGCAGCCAGAACCAGGCTTGGGTGGTGCATGAAGGAGTACGGCCTCGACCACGACGACGAACAAGACGGTGCGGCCGGACTGGTGCTATGCAAGATCTACGTCTCTCCCCACAAGAGGGAGATTACCTACGCGTCCGTAATCAATGCCCCCGGTTCCAAGAAGAAGAGGAAGGCGGCCGCCGACGTCCAACATCCGGAGGCTCCACGTCCCAAAACCCCACGCCGCCAAGAAATGACCATCCAAGAAGAAGAAGAAGAAGCCGGCGGGACGCTTCGGGAGTTCGAGCGTTCGTTCATGTCCGACCAAGACGAGACGTTGCCCCCCGGAGTAGTGGACGACGGCAGCGTGGATCCAGGCGGCTTTTTCACCGACATGCTTCCAGAATTAGGACTGACGCTCCAGGGAAATACTAAGGCGGCCGAGCATGGCAGCGACTGTACATTGGAGGAGTCCTTGGCCGGCAAACATGGCGACGTCCACCAAGGCGTTGAGACGACGGAGGAGGATGACGGCAGCTTCCAGTGCACATGGGAGGAGATGTTCGGCAACGACATGGAAGTGGCATGCCCTGCCCCGCCGACGGCGTCGTTGCACCTGAGGACCGAGTGTGAGTGTATGTGACCGAAAGTGCGAAATTTGCATCCGAGTGCGCGTGTACGTCTTGTTGATTGCACATTGTTGATGAACAAGCCATCCATATGTGCAGCAGATTAAGTAATTTTTATTCTTTTATCATATATTCATCTTAGACTACGTAATGATTAGTGATACAATTGCTCTGTTCCTAAGCGTGAAATAAATACTTGACGAATCAAAAACAAAATCTTGTCTGATGAGACCGGTGCATGTACTTTGCTGCAAGAACACCTAGCTCTAAGCATTTTGTTCATCGAAAAGTGTAACCACCACTTTTGTTTTCTTAACAGACCTAATCCCAGCCATTTCCATTAGTCCTCATAAAGGATATACATCTGCCCAGCGTACAAAGGTATCGAGGAAATGAGAACGGGAAGAAATGGGTTTAAAGCACTAACAAGAAACCCACCGTGCATTGACGGCGTCCACGCATGCACTATGGTGCAAAAACCTGATGGTGATGGCACCTAACCACTAGCCTAACAAGTTCAAAAGAGCCAACATCTAGCAATTCAGTAGCAAAAGAACGCAAACTAACAATATATGACCGCTAAAACGCCCATGAAGGCAACAATGGAAGTTCGATGTAGCAGTGTGAACATCTTGAGCAGCAGCACAAATCATAATCAGTTAATAACATTGTCTAAAAGATCGCCACCCAATGTTTCAAAGGCCTCAACTTTCCCATCTTTCTTAGACTCGCCCATCTTTCTTCGTGAGATATATGTTCGATCCATCATCTTAGCCTGATCTTTCCGAACCCTAGCCTGCAAGCCAGCAGCATACAATGCGGGTGGTCCAATTGTTGGTTTGTCGACCACATCCCTACCTCTCCAGTCTCCCGAGAATATGGATCCGTCCTCCCTAGATCTTGAACTGGCGAGGGAGACCATGGCAAGGAAGGCCAGCAAGGTCCGAGTGGTGGACCGGTGGTGTCGTGGCAGCATCGCGTGCTAGTGCCATTTGAAAACTCCTATCAAGCATCCTAGTGTAGTCCATATGTGCAGCAGATTAAGTAATTGATATTCTTTTATCATACATTCATATCAGACTACGTAATGATTAGTGATACAATTCCTCTGTTCCTAAGCGTGAAATAAATACTTGACGAATCAAAAACAAAGTCCTGTCTGGTGAGATCGGTGCATGTACTTTGCTGCAAGAACACCTAGCTCTAAAGCATTATGTTCATCGAAAAGTGTAAGCATTCCTTTTTTTGTGAACAGGCCTAATCGCCTTTCTAAGACCGTCTTGGTATCTCGTCAAGATAACAAAATGTACTTGCAACATGAACCGTTGATGCCCGTCTTATACCCTTCACATATATACCCATGTGACATGGCGTAATCGAAGCAATACGTATTTTAGACGGTTCTACAACTGGATGAACACTATCAACTTGATATTTTCAATGAGAGATCACCCTAATAAACGACTACCGCGCAATCAAGGTGCATGAAAAGGGATTAACATCAGATGCAGTTAATAATATAGTGATGTGGTATAGCCCTTTTCTCATGAAGTAGTCGACAAGGTTCTCCGTGATCTTCTTCATCCTTTTCCCGCACCATAGAACTCCTTCTCCGCATCCGGCCTTTGCGTCGAGGTCCACTGTTGCAAAATTTGTCTTCTTAAAAGTAATCAAGGTTGACACGCAGGTCAACTAAAAAAGAAAAGACAATCATATGGCTCCATTCATCATGCCGTACTATGGCTCGTAGGCCAAGATAAAATTATTACAACATATCGCATCTCATACAGACATATTGTATAATCAAAGGCTTATACTACATCACATGCAAACCTCCTTCAAAAACGAGTTATACGCCTCTCATCGCTTTGCTAATTACCGTGGCTGCTATGGCTAAGTTGGCAAAATTTTACCTTTCTTGCATACCATAAGCATGACACTTCACGTTGTTGGTTTAACTTGCGAGGTGTATGAAACACGATAAGTAATTAAAAATCTTGAGTCGCATACTAAACTTCGTCAGTACGCATGACCCTCGCGTAGACCATTATCTACATCGCCCTTCCGCCATCAGAAAGTTTATCTTTCTTGCCTATGAACGAACCGTAAGTATCTGAAGCTTAGCGATGGATGCCAGACCTTAGCAAGCCTGACCTTTGGAACAAAGCTTGAACATGCTGTCAAGATCAAAACCTCGGGAGATTAGAGGGGTAACATGAACGTCCAGTAAATAGAACCATGTAATCACCCGGCACAGACGTGCAATGCCGCACGTCACCATATGCTCTAATTGTACGTGCATCTACTCAAAGATTTTCTCATGATGCCACTGTTGGGGAATGTGCTACGCAACAAAAAACTTATCCTACACGATCACACCCAGGAACACTGTGAAGATGGCAGTAATGATCAAACTCACCGACGTTGCAAAGTAGCAGAAGCAATAATGAGTTGGTGCAGCGAGACGATCCCGCCGATACACGCAGATAGGTTACACCTGCTAGCTGGGAGAATTGTTCTCCGAGACGAGAGTCAAATTAGACGACCACTTTGAGTTCCATGCATTCCATGGTAGTAGTCCAGCAGAGGTTCGACGTCTAAGAAGAACTGCGAGAAAAACGAGAGAGAGAGAGAGAGAGAGAGAGAGAGAGAGAGAGAGAGAGAGAGAGAGAGAGAGAGAGAGAGAGAAAGCCTAGCGGCGCTTCTCTTCTAATTAGGAGTCTAATTAACTTAGACAAACTAGACCAAGATTAGCGCCAAATTAATTGGAAGCCTAAACACTTAGGCCAATTAGATTGGGAGAGCATGAAGCTATGCGGAGAGAGGCCCTTGTATTTGATGTGTCTAAAGAGAGAGGCCTCCCCACATATATATAGGTGGGAGAAGGAGGAGGTGATGCCCCAAGGAAGGGGAATCCTTCTCCTCTTCCACTTGGTGGAAGAGAAAATGATTCCTTTGTAACGCCCACGATGCGGCTATATCTCCCACGTGTCGAGGCACGACTTAGAGGCATAACCGCATAGTGGTTTTGTCGCAAGAAGGGTCATCTTCACACAATCCCATGTAATGAACAAGAATGGGATAAGGAGTTGGCTTACAATCGCCACTTCACACAACACATAAATATAATTCATACATCATCCAAAATACAAACATATAGACCGACTACGGTCAAAATCCAGATGAAAATAAGACAACCCCAAATGCTAGATCCCCGATCGTCCCAACTGGGCTCCACTACTGATCATCAGGAAAAGACACATAGTAACGACCACGTTCCTCGTCGAACTCCCACTTGAGATCGACCCCATCATCTGCACTGGCATTGTCGGCACCTGCAACTGTTTTGCTAGAATCTGTGAGTCACGAGGATTCAGCAATCTCACACCCGCGAGATCAAGACTATTTAAGCTTATAGGAAAGGATGGTGTAATGAGGTGGAGCTGCAGCGGCAATAAGCATATATGGTGGCTAACATACGCAAAGAGAGCGAGAAGAGAAGCAACGGAACGGTCGTCATCTAGCAATGACCAAGAAGTGATCCTGAACTCCTACTTACGTCATACATAACTCAGACCGTGTTCACTTCCCGGACTCCGCCGAGAAGAGACCATCACGGCTACACACGCAGTTGATGTATTTTAATTGGGTCAAGTGACAAGTTCTCTACAACCGGACATTAACAAATTCCCATCTGCCTCATAACCGCGGGCACGGCTTTCGAAAGATAATACCCTGCAGGGGTGTCCCAACTTAGCCCATCATAAGCTCTCACGGTCAACGAAGGATAAACCTTCTCCCGGAAAAACCCGATCAGTCTCGGAATCCCGGTTTACAAGACATTTCGACAATGGTAAAACAAGACCAGCAAAGCCGCCCGATGCGCCGACAAATCCCGATAGGAGCTGCACATATCTCGTTCTCAGGGCACACCGGATGAGACATCCTACGAGTAAAACCAGACCTCGAGTTTCCAGGAGGGGGCCCCGCAGTCTACTCAGTTCGGACCAACACTCGAAGGAGCACTGGCCCGGGGGGGGGGGGTTAAAATAAGATGACCCTCGGGCTCGCGAAAACCCGGGGGAAAAGGCTTAGGTGGCAAATGGTAAAACCAAGGTTGGGCCTTGCTGGAGGAGTTTTATTCAAGGCGAACTGTCAAGGGGGTCCCATAAATCACCCGACCGCGTAAGGAACGCAAACTCAAGGAACATAATACCGGTATAACAGAAACTAGGGCGGCAAGAGTGGAACAAAACACCAGGCATAAGGCCGAGCCTTCCACCCTTTACCAAATATATAGATGCATTAATTAAATAAGAGATATTGTGATATCCCAACATATCCATGTTCCGACATGGAACAAACTTCAACTTCACCTGCAACTAGCAACGCTATAAGAAGGGCTGAGCAAAAGCGGTAACTTAGCCAAACAACGGTTTGCTAGGAAAGGATGGTTAGAGGCTGACATGGCAATATGGGAGACATGATATAGCAAGTGATAGGTAGCGCAGCATGGCAATAGAGCGAACAACTAGCAAAGCAAAGATAGAAGTGATTTCGAGGGGTGGTCATCTTGCCTGCAAGGTTCTCAGAGTTGTCGAAAGCTTGATCCTCGTAAGCGTACTCAACAGGTTCCTCGTTCACGAACTCGTCTCCCGGCTCTACCCAAGACAAGAACACAAGCAAACGGAACCACAATCAACCACGAGAAATGCACAAGCAACATGATGCAAAACATGTATGATATGCAAGATATGATATGCGATGCATATGCGTGCTCCGGAAGGAAAATGATGAACAAGGCAGTAACTTGGCAAACCAAGCATGCCACTGGAAAGATGAGATGATTTCGGTCGAAATCGATATAAAGATCACCGGAAACGGATGCACGGCTTGCAAATGGCAAGCAAAACAAGAATGACACGAATCTGCGATTAACAGCATGATAGCACTTAAAATGCAACAAGTAACAATGCTACAGCACTCCAACATAGCAACAAAGCATATGACAGTAATCTACAGGAGATGCTTGACAAAAGATGAACACTGAGCTACGGCTAGATCACAACATATCAAGCTCAAACAAGCATGGCAAAAGTGCAAAAGATAACAGGTTCACAGACTTGGTGAAAAACTGGACATGGCAGAAACAGCATCAGGTAGCAATGTTCAGAGCACGAAATCAACATGCTACAGGAACTTAACATAGCAAAACAAGGCATGGAAGTGTTCTACTAAATGCATATGACAAAAGTCCCTTACTGACCATAAGCCAAAAAGGACCAGAAGATATGATGGCAAGCATGTAAACATAGCAAGTTTCGTTATCAGGTTTCAGACTTAGCAGAAAACAGAGCATGGCAGAAATAATAATATGTAGGCCTCTTTGTGAGCTTGATGCACTCACTACAGAGCAATGCATGACAAAACAAGCATACCTACAGCAAGATGGCATGTTTATAAAGCTATCCATGGCAAGAACAAAAGCATAGCATGTATGGATCAACTACAATAAGCTTGGCAAAATTTCATATCATGTTAAGAATCTGCCAGAAATATTTTATAGCAAAAGTAGAGCACGATTGAGTCATGCTATGGCACTCCATAATTACAAACAAGGGCAGGAATGGATCAATTACAACTATAGCTACAAAACATCCTTACTGAACATCACCAAAATGGATCTCTCTGTAGCATCAAGTTTACATGGCAACAAAATAACAGCAGACAAAGACTTGGAGAAATCACTAAGTCCCTGAAATCAGAAACATTACGGGGCCTAGTTTGCATGCTTGTGCTAGTCACCACAGAGATCAAAAAAATACATGGCATACACCCTTGGAAAGATGGCATGACATACAACAAAACACATGTAGAGCTCATGCCCATAAGATGCACAGATTTAATGATACAAAAATGATAAATCTCCAAGTTCTGTTAAGAA
Organism: Triticum aestivum; assembly: GCF_018294505.1. Lineage (NCBI taxonomy): Eukaryota > Viridiplantae > Streptophyta > Magnoliopsida > Poales > Poaceae > Triticum > Triticum aestivum. The sequence continues at coordinate 552,753,078 of NC_057808.1, read as the reverse complement.
CCAGCAGATAACAGCAACTAGCCCTCTTGCAACAGATATTTGGGCATCAAGATGACCTCTAATGAACATGGTACAATTGAACAAAACGTAGAGCATCACGAGACGAACAATTTGACATATTACACGCGTGAAACGGAGCTATGCACAGTGAGTTATGCAATGAGGAACAAGGGCATATAATAAGAAAAATGCAAAAAACTTAGGAAATTTTGAGGGGGCTCGGGGTCAACCTTGCTACAGTACCCAGATCCGATCGGGCGAGAGGAGCTCGGCCCGTCGCCGGCGATGGAGAAGAGGAGGGGGCGCGCGCGGCTCCGGCGACGCGGGAGGAGGGAGAGGAGGCGGCGGTGCCGGCGAGGAGGGCGGCGGGGCCCGCGGGCAACGGCGGAGGCGAGCACGGCGGGTGGCCGGCGGGTCGCCGGTGGCGGGGCGCGGCGGCGCCATGGCAGCGGGGCCGGCCGGCGGGAGGCGCGCGCGGCGGACGGCGCGGGCTCGGGCCGCAGGGGCCGGGGACGGGCTCCGGCGGGCCGCGCGATGGAGGAGAGAGAGAGGGTGACGTGTCGGCTTCTGATTCGTCGGGGCGCGGCGGCGGACGCGTCCGGTCCGGTCCGGACGTGTCCGGCGGCGGAGAGGGAACGGAGCTAGGGTTCGTCTGCGTTTCGTATCTCGGGGGAGATGCATATTTATAGGTAGAGGGAACTAGGAGAGTCCAAATGAGGTGCGGTTTTCACCCACACGATCGTGATCGAACGACCTAGAGCATGGAAGAGAGTTTGGTGGGTTTTGGGCTGGTTTTTAGGGAGGGTTTTGCTGCACACACAAATGGACTTTGCGGATGCCCGGTTAACCGTTGGAGTACCAAACGACCTCCAAATGGAACGAAACTTGACCGGTGGTCTCCGGGTGGTATACTAAGGCCACTTGACAAGCCTCGGTCCATTCCGAGAAAGTTTGACACCCGCACACGAAAGAAAACAAGAGGGGTGCACCGGAGGAGATAGGAGCGCCGGATTGCAAAACGGACAACGGGGAAAATGCTCGGATGCATGAGACGAACACGTATGCAAATGCAATGCACATGATGACATGATATGAAATGCATGACATGAACAAAATGCAAAACGAAAGACAAAACCCGACCACGGAGGGAATATCATAACACATAGCCGAAAATGGCAAGAGTCGGAGTTACAAATATGGCAAGTTACATGCGGGGTGTTACAACACTCCACCACTACGAGAGGATCTCGTCCCGAGATCTAGGACTGAAAGAACTCCGGATATTCGGAACGGAGATGGTCCTCGCGTTCCCAGGTGGCTTCCCGGTCGGAATGGTGCGACCACTTCACTTTCAGGAATTTGATTGACTTGTTGCGAGTCTTGCGCTCAGTTTCTTCAAGAATAGCAACGGGGTGCTCATGATAAGACAAATCTTCTTGGAGGTCAATCTCTTCGAAGTTGATAGTGCGCTCAGGCGTCTTGAAGCACTTGCGGAGCTGTGACACGTGGAACACATCGTGCACGTTCGCGAAGTTGGAAGGAAGCTCAAGTTGATAGGCGAGGTCGCCTCTTTTGCCAATGATCTTGAAAGGACCCACGTATCTAGGGGCAAGCTTCCCTTTGATACCGAAGCGACGAGTGCCTTTCATTGGAGAGACGCGGAGGTAGACATGGTCTCCGATCTCGAAAGCCAAATCACGGTGCTTACTATCATAGTAACTCTTCTGGCGCGATTGCGCGGCTTTGAGATTATCACGGATGACTTTACACATTTCTTCAGCTTCAGTGATTAAGTCATTGCCAAGAAGTTGGCGTTCACCAGTCTCTGACCAATTGAGAGGAGTACGACACTTTCTGCCATAGAGAATCTCGAATGGGGCCTTGCCCGAACTCGCTTGGAAGCTGTTGTTGTAGGAGAATTCGGCATATGGAAGACAATCTTCCCATTTCATGCCAAAGGAAATGACACAAGCCCTGAGCATATCTTCAAGAATTTGATTGACTCGCTCGACTTGGCCACTAGTTTGAGGATGGAAAGCTGTGCTGAAGCGAATGTTTGTGCCCATGGCCTTCTGGAAGGAGTCCCAGAACTTAGAGGTGAAGATGCTTCCACGATCTGAAGAAATCAATTGTGGAATGCCGTGCAAGGAGACAATTCTGGAGGTGTATAGCTCTGCCAACTGAGCTGCTGTGATGGATTCTTTGATTGGAAGGAAATGAGCCAGTTTAGAAAGCTTGTCGATGACAACGAAGATAGCATCATTTCCGCGCTTGGACTTTGGAAATCCAGTCACGAAGTCCATTTCGATATGATCAAACTTCCATTCTGGGATAGCAAGAGGTTGGAGGAGACCAGCTGGTCGTTGGTGTTCTGCTTTCACTCTTCGACAGACATCACATTCATTCACGAATTGAGCAATTTCTCGCTTCATTCGAGTCCACCAATACGACTGCTTGAGGTCATGATACATCTTCGTACTTCCAGGATGAATGGAAAGGAGAGAATTGTGCGCCTCGTTCATAATGACTTTCCTTAGATCACCTTTAGGAACCACAATCCGGTCCTCGAAGAATAAAGTGTCTCTGTCATCAATGCGATAGCACTTGTATTTGGAAAGACCCTTGTCGATACCACGTTTCACCTTCTTCACCATGGCATCAAGGAGTTGTGCCTCACGAATTTGATCTTCCAAAGTAGGAGAGACTATGAGGTTGGCAAGAAAGCCTTGAGGAACAACTTGGAGATTCAGCTTGCGGAAAGCTTCACAAAGATCCGGTTGGAAAGGCTTGAGAATTAAGCTGTTGCAATAAGCCTTCCTGCTTAAAGCATCTGCAATGACATTGGCCTTGCCTGGAGTATATTCAATACTCGGATTGTACTCTTGAATCATTTCGACCCATCGAGTCTGCCTGAGGTTGAGGTTGGGCTGAGTGAAGATGTACTTGAGACTCTTGTGATCGGTGAATATGTCCACTTGTCTTCCCAACAAGAGATGTCTCCACGTTATTAATGCATGGACAACTGCCGCCAACTCAAGATCGTGAGTGGGGTAGTTCTTCTCGTTGGGCTTCAACTGACGAGAGGTATAGGCCACAACTTTCTTCTCTTGCATTAACACAGCACCGAGACCTTGGAGAGAAGCATCACAGAAAACTTCAAATGGCTTGGATTCATCAGGAGGAGTCAAGACAGGAGCTGTGACTAGTTTCTCTTTGAGAGTGTTGAAAGCAACGTCACACTCAGGAGACCAGACATACTTCACATGCTTCTGGAGGAGGTTGGAAAGAGGCTTTGCAATCTTAGAGAAATTCTCAACGAATCTTCGGCAATAGCTTGCAAGACCAAGAAAACTGCGGAGCTGCTTGACATTCTGAGGAGGTTCCCAATTCACAATTGCGGACACCTTCTCGGGGTTAACAGCGATGCCCTTGGCAGAGATGATGTGACCAAGGAAAAGAACTTCATCGAGCCAAAACTCACATTTAGAGAACTTCGCATAGAATTGATACTCTCTGAGCTTGTCGAGCACCAATCGCAAATGTTTGGCATGATCCTTCTTATTCTTGGAGAAGACCAAGATATCATCGAGATACACCAGGACGAATTCATTGGTATAGGGGTTGAAGATGAAATTCATCATCCGAGAGAATACTGGAGGAGCATTGACAAGGCCGAAAGACACGACAGTATATTCATAAGAACCAAAGCTTGTTCTGAATGCTGTCTTGGGAATATCTTCTTCACGAATGCGAATCTGATGATAACCCATACGAAGGTCAAGCTTCGAGAATACTTTAGCACCTTTGAGTTGCTCAAATAGCTCATTGATGTTGGGAAGTGGATACTTGTTCTTGATTGTCTTCTTGTTCAATGGACGGTAGTCGACACAAAGTCGGTCCGTGCCATCCTTCTTCTTGACAAAAAGAACACCACAACCCCATGGAGAAGAACTCGGTCTGATCAAACCCAGACGCTCTTGTTCATCGAGCTGTTTCTTCAATTCCTTCAGCTCGTTGGGTCCAAGCTTGTATGGACGCTTGCAAACGGGTTCAGTGCCAGGCTCTAGTTCGATAACGAACTCAACTGGCCGATGAGGAGGCATACCCGGAAGCTCTTCTGGAAAGACATCTTGATACTCACAAACGACTGGAATTTGAGAGATGGCATTCAATTCGCCCTTCTCATTGAGAGAAAAAACCGAATGGTTTCATCACGAGCGGCATAAATAATCACATCCTCAGAAGAGTGTGTCAATTGAATTTCCCTGGCAGCACAATCAAGTTGAGCCTTGTGCTTAGAAAGCCAGTCCATCCCGAGAATAAGATCAATATCCGAGTCACCAAGAACAACTGGAGAAGACAGAAATTTATAGTTCGCCCATCTTGATGGAAATATCGGGAGCAACCAAACTAGAAGTCAAAAGCTTTCCCGGAGAAACAACTTGCATAACTTTGGATAAAATCTCTGTGTCAACATTGTGCTTCGATGCAAATGGGTATGACAAGAAAGAATGCGATGCACCAGTATCAAAAAGAACTTTTGCAGGAATATCATTAACAGGAAGATTACCCATTATCACATCAGTAGATTCCTCCGCTTGAGCTGCATTCATCATGTTCACCTTTGCAGACTTTGGATTATGCTTGACCACTGCATTGCTGGAAGATCTGACAGGAGGAGGAGGAGGCAGACGCCTTTGGTTGAAGCACTTGTTAGCATAGTGACCTTTCTGCTGACATTTGTTGCAAGTCACCTCTGAGAGTGGACGGTCATAAGGAGCATTGGACTTTGGAGCTTGATTCTGAGACTTGTTCTGATAGCCAGAGTTGGAAGAGTTGGAAGAACCATGGCCACCTTTGTTCTTCTGCTGGTAAGGCTGACGAAACGGAGGAGGAGGAGGCAACCAGAACTTCTGTTGCTTAGCTGTCACAAGTGAGGAAGAAGAAGACTGAACTGCGTCCCTGACTCTCTTCTTAGAAGCCTCACACTTGAGCTGAGCAGCCTCTTGCTTCAGTGCCATATTGTAGAATTGATCAAACTGAGTAGGCTCAACAAGAACGAGAGCTAACTGCAGATCCTCTCTAAGGCCACCTCTGAAGTGATAGATCATGCTCTTTTCATCAGGAACGTCTTGTTTAGCGAAGCGAGCAAGTTTCTGAAACTGGATGTTGTATTGATACACAGACATGTTGCCTTGCTTGAGATTGCGGAACTCCTCACGCTTGCTCTCAACAACACTTTGTGGAATGTGGTGCGCTTTGAAGTCCCGACAGAAGTCAGTCCAAGTGATCACACGACCTCCTCTGGAATCTTTGTATTGCTGAAACCAATCAGCAGCTTGGTCCTTGAGCTGGAAAGAAGCGAACTTGACATAGTCCTCAGGCCTGACATTGCTACATTCAAAATGCTTGTTGATGTCCACGAGCCAATCATCGGCATCCGTGGCCTCGGCACAGTAGCTGAAAGACTTGGGCTGATTTGCGAGAAACTGGTTGAGTGTAGCGAAGTGAGGCTGATTGTTGCCTTGACCTTGATTCCTTGATTGCCTTGCCCTTGGGTGCGTTCTTGCAAGAGTTGCAGAATCATCTGAGCATTGGCGTTGGTGGCTGCCATGATAGCTTGCCATGCCTCCGGAGGCGGAGGTGGTGGCGGAGGGTTCGCTTGACTCCCTTCATTGCGATCCGGATTCTGACGCGTTGGCGGAGCCATCCTGAAGAGGGTGACATCCGTTAGCATCTTGATAGACAAATAGATAAGTAGAATCAACGGATAGAAATTGCAACATATAGTCTTCACAATAAACATTCGAACGAGATGAACGAATGAATTCCATAGTAAATCATCACACTTCCATAAGTTGAGAAGCCACTTGAAAAAGATATGGAATCAACATATGACTTCGAAGCAACTCGAATACCACAATTCAAAACAAAACAAAGTATTGGCTTGCAGAATAAGCCGGAACAAACATATGATAGAGATTTCGTCCGAAGTTTTCGTGGTGGGGCCCACACGGGCTCAATCGTACAGCACCATCATGTACAAGGCTGTGCACATGACATACGAAGCGTCCCCGAGTCGGCATAGCCAAGGACTCTTTAAGACACTACGAGACCACTGTAAAACCAACCGTGTACAGGCGGACCACTAGACGTCGAACCCCAATCTCATATCATGCGTCTGTCGGAAAGATATCCTAAGGCTACTTGAATTCCCACTTATAAACTCCCGAAACTTTCTGGTTATGCAATCTGGTGTTGGGGATACAGGGGACACAAAATATATCACCCAAACTAGCAATACCTAGATCCAGCTGTATCCATCCGTCAACACATAACCAAGAAACCTTCGGAAATCGTTTACCTCAACCTTCGAAAAACATCCGTTATACAAGTTATGGCAATACTCCCGAACTCCCGCCCCAGTACTGGGTGGCGTCGAGGTGATCTCACCAACAACTGCATAAAAGAGATTTCGATGTCGGCGAAACTCAGGTATTCCAGAACTGCAACGATAAAATTGTGACGACAACACCTCGGAGCTCAACTCCCCGGGACACTGCCACAACCCCTAAATGACAGGAGGCACCAAGAACAATGTTCTCGTCACAAAACCATCTGTCGTGGAATTGTCACGGCAGATGTCCTCGAGCTAGGACTTAGTCGTGGAGCCATCGCTACTAGGAAGCTTGAAGGGGTTAAGCGGGACAAGGAACACGAGGGTTTATACTGGTTTGGCCCCTTACGGTGAAGGTAAAAGCCTACGTCCAGTTTGCGGTGGTATTGATTAGGGTTTCGATGACCAGGGAGCTTAACTCCTATGCCTGGCTCTCGATGAGATTGTTCTTGTCCCTAAACCGCTGCCGGGTCGTCCCTTTATATAGGGAGGCTGACGCCCAACAGCTCTCAGAGTCCCGGCCGGCTCATACGAGTGTCCGGCTCGGACTCTCAATTATTCTTGCCTTACACTACAAGTTCTACCATAATAATGATTGTAACTACGGGCCTTAAGCCATATCCGGGTCTTAAGCCCATCTCTGGCCCATCGTCTTCAAGCTTGGCTCCGGGCTTCTGGCAATGACCATATAAGTAACCCGGCCTCTCCTGGCGGGTGACTCTAAGGTCTATATCCTCAACATTAGGCCCCAGATTGATTTGAGCCGGCTCATGTCAATCTTCAATCCTTTCAACAGAAAATCGCCGGCTTACAATTGTGTGGAAGCCATAACCCGGCGTGACGTCATCCTCTGGACTCCGGGTAATCCGCCGTGACGTCATCTTCCATTAAGCCCATTTTTTACTCCGCCAGATCCGCAACGGATCTTTACCTTTTACTGTCATCCCGAAAATCGAGGCGTTTCGTGGGGAGATAACCACGCCGTGGTATCCTTGATTCTCGCGCCCACTTATGAGCTCGCCCTTATAAATAGGCCGGCCCGACGGGCTTTCAGCCACTTCTCTCTCCTTCGTCTTCTTCCTCGCGCCACTGCTCCTCTGCCCGAGCTCTGCTGCTGCCGCCGCCGTAGGTCTTCTCGTCGTCACCAACTCAGGCGGTTGCATCACCCTGATCTGACCAGAGAAACGCGACGACCTCCGCGACTCTCCAGCCCCTGTAAGTCCTGCTTGCCCTGTAGAACAGATCTGCCGTAGGGTTCATCCGTGTTCTTCGTGTTCTTCGCTGTCACCTACAAGCCCCGGTAGTTTTGATTTTTACTGCCCTCTTTTGATCTTAGCTCTGTGTAGAACTACTGCGGTAGCTGTGTTAGCACCCATTTCTTATGTAAGTAGACCTCCTTTTACTGCATAAGGCCTTGTTCAATGCTCAAGAACTCCCCTGCGTCTGCTTTTTAGGTCTAGAAATTTTTCTTTTGCCTGACCATTTTGATCCAAAATATTTACCACAATGTGTGAAACCTGTTTTACCACACTTAATAAAAAACTGCAACCATTGAATCACGGCGGTTTACATTTCCGGTTTAAAGAAACCACGCGCCGTAGAACCCTCCGGCTTAAAGAAAACCATGCACCATAAAATTTTCCGGCTCAACTGTGATAAGGTCGTAGACAATTTGAGTTACCCTCAGGCACACCAGCGGCTTAGATAACCTGATGCACTTACACATATATCATTAGTCCCCTCCATAAGCCGCCATATTAAACCTTAACTTGTAAGTCTCCTCCGGCTCATTATTAAACCGGACATTTTTCCATGTATCATAGGCTTCCAACAGTCACCATGCCTCCCAAAGCTCCTAAAGCCTCCATCACTTGCAACTGGATGAGGTCCAACGTCACCAATGAGACCCTAGCAGATTTTGTCAAGTCTGGATATCTGCTCAAGAAGGACGTCATGTCCTACCGTGCCCCTGACCCGTCAGAAGAGAGACCACAGCCAAAGGACGGGGAGGTAGTGATTTTTGCGGATCATATGAGCCGGGGCTTCGCACCGCCCGGCTCAAAGTTTTTCAGAGACGTTCTGAATTTCTTCGATCTGCGGCCTCAGGACATAGGGCCCAACTCAGTGTCCAATATTTGCAATTTCCAAGTGTTCTGCGAGGTTTACCTTGGGGAAGAACCCAGTCTGCTGCTCTTCAGAGAGCTTTTCTATTTAAACCGTCAGAATGAGTGCGCCAACGGGCCAAGTCTGGAGCTAGGCGGCATCTCCATCCAGTGGCGGAGGGACTGCCTTTTCCCTTACGCAGAGCCGCCCAGCCACCCCAAGGACTGGAATCTGACGTGGTTTTACTGCCAAGACACGTCGCCGGCTGATGAGATCCCGTTGCCCGGCTTTCGCCCCTCGCGTCTGGAGCCGACTCACCCACTGTCAGACAAGCTGACTCAAGCGGAGCGCCAACCTCTGCTCCCCACTATCAACAAGATCAAGGCTCTCCTGGGCAATGGTCTGAATGGAATCGATCTGGTCCGGGTCTGGATCTCGTGGCGGGTGATCCCATTGAGCTGCCGCCCCGGCTTAATGTGTGAGTACACGGGCCGAAAGGATGACCCTCAGCGACACAGCCGCAACGATCTTCCTGACGACGTTGCAGAAGATATGACCAAGGCTCTTTTGAACGAGAGCCTGGCAGACTGCGGAAGGACCGGGTTAGCCCCCTTCTGCAAGACCAACCCAGCCCCAGCGGTAAGCCGCTGATCTGAACATCTTATCTGTACATAACTTTCATCTGAATCGTTTTAAGAAAACCTCATTGCATTTTTCAGGCTGACGATAAGTTCTGGCGGGTCAAATATGACCATGATGCGGCCAAGAAAGCCAGAAAGGCGAAGAAAGCCGCCCCTCGCAAGAAAGGAAGCAGGCCTACTGCTTCAGAGCTGATGCAATTAAGCGACAGCTCCGAGTCAGAGGTAACCCCAGAGCCTTTAAGTCCTTGCTGTATTTGTTGTTTGTTGCTGTCCGCCTTATCAATACTTGTTCATTGACAGGATGACACTGGCGCAAGTAACCCGGTGGTTGAAGAGGTAATGTCACTTTCCTCCGACTCGGAGCCCTTGCCAAGGCTGAAAGTCCGAAGGGTAACCTGGAAAGTAAGCTTTTCACATCCTTTAGCTTATCAAGACCCTCAATTTATTTTGAAGCGACAGGTGCATGAAAGCCGGCGGCACACCCGGACCGACAAAAGCACCGACCTCTCCTCCGGGTTACCTGACGCATCGAGGAAACGCCGGACTGAGGTGATCTCAAAATTGTACCCTTTTCATCCTTTGGCAGGTGTTATACGTCAACCACTCAACTCTTCTGACTCAAATTATCAGGAAACTTCCCCCTCTTCCAGCGACTCTATGCAGTCAAGCCTGCCGGCTTTCAAGACCGTGCCCGGGTAATGATAACCATCTCATGTTGTACTTTTGTCTTCACTTACCCTATTGTGCTTAATCTTTTTGTCATTTCAGTGCCCAAGCCAAGATCACCAAGAGGGCGAAGAAGTCCAAGCCGGTCGATGAGCCGAACTTGCCTGAGCCAGAGGCAGCCGCTCAAGAGCCGCCAGCCGCCTCTGCACCTGAGGCCGCTGCCCCAACCACCAAGACAACTACAGAAGCTTCTGTTAACCCGGAGGCCTCCAGCTTGGCTCCACCAGCACACGACCCGGACATGGTAATCACCCGGACGGAGTGCGTTGAGCTGGGGAGACCTACCGTGCTGGCCAAGTGCCCCGCCAAAGGGGAGCTGTTAGAGTCGCGCCGGGTTAACCTGGACCTCACCGACTACTCCAACTTGAGCATTGGAGAGATCGTCTCCGGCTTCGTCAGCCAAGTGCACAAGAGCCGGGACACAGAGATTGCTATGGTGACCCAGATCCAGCAGAAATCTGAGGTAACATCCTTTCTGTCCTCTTACTTATTGCTTAGGTACCTGTACCATGCTAGCCCCCAAGTCGACGACTTATGATTGAGTATGTTGTAGACTTAGGTTCCGGCTTACTCCATTGAACCGGCAATGGGTAGATAGAAACGTTCAATATGCATTAGCCCCCAAGTGCCAAGTGTCTTTGCTTGGAAAACGCTTGGGACTTTAAATTTGCATAGTAATTGTTCATGCCATAACCCGGAAATTTATACAGGCTGCTGGCAAGAAGCTTGAGGCTGACCTTGCTGATCTCAAGAACCGGCTGAAGATGCAAGAGATGGAGACCCGGAAGGCAAACGCCAAGTTTGTATCCAGCATCGCCGCGCAAGAGAAGCTGAAGACAGAGTTTGACGCTGAGCGGAAGGCGTGGGCCGAAGAAAAGGCCGCATTGGTGAACCGGGCTGAACAGGTGGAGAAGGCTCTCTCCGAGAAGACCGCCGAGCTCTCCGGCCTAAAGCGCCAAGTGTCCCAGATGGTGGCCGCAATCTTCGGTAAGTCGTCTCACCGGCTTTCATCAAGTTTAGAATTTTCATATCTCATAGTTCATCCTTGTCGGCGACTTATCTGACTCTGTTAAATAGGTCCCAGAAGTGCCAATCTGAATCAGAGTGTGGTGACCAAGCTGAAGGCCGTATACACCCTGGTGGAGCAACTCTACACCGGGTCACAACGTGCCCTGGCTGTGGTGGCCCTCTCCAACGAGGTGCCGACTCACCTAGCGGAAGTCCTTCGCCGGCTCGCCGTTCTGCCTCAACGGATCCAAGAGCTGCGACGGGCCTCTGCAAGAGCCGGAGCGATCGCTGCGCTGAGCCGGGCCAAGGCGTTCTTGCCAGAGTTAGACCCGGCGGACATCGCCCTCGGCTACCCAAGTCTGAAGGAAGACGGCACCGCCTTTGATCAGAAGGACTTCGCAGCTTGCGTGAAGGCCGTACGCCCGGTGGCCACTCTTATTGGCAACGATACAGATCTGACCAAGTATCAACCGGGCTACGACGCAGAAAATCAGAGGATCCCTACTCCGCGCTATGAAGCCCTCAACTTGATCCCGCCGGCTCGTCAGCACACTTTCGCCCCGGAGATTGACCCGGCTGGGTTAATTGACGAGGAAGCCCAATTCGAAGCTCTCAGCGGCATCAACTGGAAGTCATCAACCTTCCAGGTCTTGGGATCAGCCGGAGGAGAAGAGAGGAACAAGCCGGAGACCTCAACTCAGCAAGCGTTGTAACGCAGCTGGCGGCTTATCAATCAATGCCTCACCTTTTTGGACTCAATGAGTCTTTGTAATAGAGTAGGACCAATACTTTATCTTTGTCGTGCCATCGTGCACACCTTGAATGTTAAAGTTTGATGAAGTTGTTTCCTTTATGTTTCTCCGGGTCATAATCAATCCTTTGTTTTCCTTAATCTCAAAAATAGTTGCTGTTTAACTATCCTGCATAAAAGGGCAAATCACAAGTCTCGAGGCGGCTTACCGCCCTGAGAATCATAAGTTTTAGATATATAACCCGGAATATGAATCAAAAAGGACTGGTCTTCAATTATATCCTTAATACAGCCGTAAGAACATACTTAGCGGCCTGCAAGCATACTTCCGGCTCAATTAACCCGGGTGGTAAGGTTGGTACCGCAAGTCCGGTTTACCTGTCTTAATAACACCCATTGTGTTCAGCTAATACTGTAAGCCAAAGCCGGCAAAGTGAGACCCGGCCGTACACACGTTGAAACAATCAGACAAAAACTGACTAAAAGTAGAAGAACTTAGGGGCTTCAGGTTCGAATACGACCAGAGACCCGGCCCAAAGGGGTTATGCTAAGATTCGAATACGATCATATAGCCCCCAGTGGGTGTGGCGATGCCAATCAAGAGGGTATCGACAGCTATGTTCTCTTTGGTTCGAATACGACCCATGTTTGAACAGGAAGCCCCCAAGTGATTTTAAGAATTGTTTAACGACGCTGATTCGAATACGATCCACGTCGGTTCCCAAAGGGGTAAAACCATGATTCAAATATGATCAAGGAAAACTCCCCAATGAGCTCGGCACTTTGCCAATCAAATGGGTATCGACAGCTATGTTCTCTTTGGTTCGAATACGACCCATGTTTGAACAGGAAGCCCCCAAGTGACCTTATTGCTTACGGCTAGATTCGAATACGATCATAAGCCGGATCCTCCTTCAAGTCATCATGTAATCTTGCTATGAAAACAACACGTGCATATTTGGAGGAGAAAAAGGACAGAGGTCCTGCTTTATTGCTTATATATATATGGCTAAGAGAAATATGTACATCACGAGAGCTGGTGCCTCAAGTGTAGTAAGGCCGAAGCTGAGCTATGTTCCACGGCCGACGGGTCTCTTCCTCCGACTTACGTGAATCTTTATGCTCCCGAATGTCAATGAGGTAATATGACCCGTTGTGCAAGTTCTTGCTGACCACAAAGGGTCCTTCCCAAGGCGGGGAGAGCTTGTGCGCATCTGTTTGATCCTGGATGAGCCGGAGCACGAGATCGCCTTCCTGGAAGACCCGGGTTTTAACCCGGCAACTATGATAACGGCGCAGGTCTTGTTGGTAAATCGCGGAGCGAGCTACGGCCACATCATGCTGTTCGTCCAATAAATCAAGAGCATCTTGGCGCGCCTGTTCATTGTCCGCCTCAACATAAGCCGCCACTCGAGGTGAGTCATGACGGAGGTCACTGGGGAGGACGGCCTCTGCCCCATAAACCATGAAGAAAGGCGTGAAGCCTGTAGACCTGTTAGGAGTAGTGTTGATGCTCCATAACACGGAGGGCAACTCCTCCACCCAACAACCCGGCGTCCGTTGCAAAGGGACCAAAAGCCGGGGCTTGATACCCTTCAGGATCTCCTGATTAGCTCTCTCAGCTTGACCATTGGATTGAGGATGAGCAACTGAGGAGACATCAAGTCGGATATGCTCTCGTTGACAAAACTCTTCCATGACGCCTTTGGATAGATTGGTGCCATTGTCAGTTATAATGCTGTGCGGAAAGCCAAAGCGGAAAATCACCTTTTTCATAAATTGAACCGCCGTGGCTGCATCGCACTTGCTAACTGGCTCAGCTTCCACCCACTTGGTAAATTTGTCAACTGCCACCAAGAGGTGGGTCTTCTTATCCTTGGACCTTTTGAAAGGCCCAACCATATCAAGCCCCCAGACCGCAAAGGGCCAAGTAATTGGGATCATCCTCAGCTCCTGAGCCGGCACATGAGCCCGTCGTGAGAACCTCTGGCAACCATCACATTTACTGACCAAGTCCTCTGCATCAGCATGAGCCGTCAGCCAATAAAAACCATGGCGAAAAGCCTTGGCCACAAGAGACTTTGAGCCGGCGTGATGGCCACAATCCCCTTCATGAATCTCACGCAAGATCTCTTGACCTTCCTCAGGGGAGACACAACGCTGAAACGCCCCTGTAACACTGCGATGATGCAACTCGCCATCGATAACAATCATTGACTTAGCCCGCCGGGTTATTTGTCTGGCCAAAGTTTCATCCTCAGGCAACTCGCCCCGGGTCATGTAAGCCAGATAGGGCATTGTCCAGTCCGGTATGATATGGAGAGCCGCCACCAGTCGTGCCTCCGGGTCAGGGACAGCCAAGTCTTCCTCTGTAGGCAACTTAACAGAAGGATTATACAGGACATCCAGGAAAGTATTAGGCGGCACCGGCTTTCGCTGAGAGCCTAGCCGGCTTAAAGCATCAGCCGCCTCGTTCTTCCTGCGATCAATGTGCTCTACTTGGTAACCCTGAAAGTGCCCAGCAATGGCATCAACTTCGCGGCGATAAGCCGCCATGAGAGGGTCCTTAGAGTCCCACTTGCCTGATACTTGTTGAGCCACCAAGTCTGAGTCACCGAAACACCTTACCCGGCTCAAGCTCATCTCCTTAGCCATCCGAAGACCGTGGAGCAAGGCCTCGTACTCAGCCGCATTGTTAGTGCAAGGAAACATCAACCGTAACACATAATGGAACTTGTCACCTTTAGGGGAAGCCAATACAACTCCAGCCCCCGAGCCCTCCAACTGCCTGGACCCATCGAAGTGAATAGTCCAATATGTGTTATCCGGCTTTTGCTCGGGCACTTGTGACTCTGTCCAATCATTGATGAAATCCACCAAGGCCTGAGACTTAACAGCAGTGCGTGGCACATATTTGAGACCGTGAGGTCCCAGCTCTATAGCCCACTTAGCCACTCTCCCTGTGGCCTCTCTGTTTTGAATGATGTCACCAAGAGGGGCAGAACTGACCACGTGATGGGATGACCCTGGAAATAATGCTTAAGTTTCCGGCTCGCCATGAACACACCGTAAACAAGCTTCTGCCAATGCGGGTACCGCTGTTTGGACTCGATGAGCACTTCGCTGACATAATAAACCGGTCGCTGAACCGGATGCTCCTTACCCTCTTCCTTGCGCTCCACCACCATAGCCACACTGACAGCCCGCGTGTTCGCCGCCACATATAATAATAAGGGCTCCTTATCAACCGGAGCAGCAAGGACTGGAGGCTCTGCCAGCTGCTTCTTCAACTCCTCAAAGGCAGTATTAGCTGCATCATTCCAGACAAAGTTATCAGTTTTCTTCATCAACTGATATAATGGCATGGCCTTCTCACCCAAACGGCTTATGAACCGGCTTAAAGCAGCGATGTGACCCGCCAAGCGCTGAACATCATTTATACACGCCGGCTTAGCCAGGGAGGTGATGGCCTTGATCTTCTCCGGGTTAGCTTCAATGCCTCTGTCAGAAACCAAAAAACCCAAGAGTTTGCCTGCAGGAACACCAAAAACACACTTGGCCGGGTTAAGCATCATCTTGTAGACCCGGAGGTTATCAAAGGTCTCCCTTAAATCATCTATCAGGGTTTCCTCCTTTATGGATTTAACCACAATATCGTCCACATAAGCATGAACATTGCGCCCAATCTGGTTATGAAGACAGTTCTGTACACAACGCTGATAAGTCGCCTGTGCACACTTGAGTCCAAAAGGCATAGACACATAGCAGAAGGCTCCAAAGGGAGTGATGAACGCCGTCTTCTCCTGGTCCTTAACTGCCATTTTAATCTGATGATATCCAGAATAAGCGTCCAAGAAACTTAAGCGTGCACAACCCGCCGTAGCATCAATAATTTGATCAATACGGGGAAGGGCAAAAGGATCAGCCGGACACGCCTTGTTTAAGTCCGTGTAGTCCACACACATCCGCCAAGTGCCGTTCTTCTTGAGTACGAGCACCGGGTTAGCTAACCATTCTGGGTGAAAGACTTCAACAATAAACCCGGCCGCCAAGAGCCGGGCCACCTCTTCACCAATAGCTTTCCGCCTCTCTTCATTAAACCGCCGAAGGAACTGCCGGACCGGCTTAAATTTCGGATCAACATTGAGAGTGTGCTCAGCGAGTTCTCTAGGTACACCTGGCATGTCAAAAGGTTTCCATGCGAAGATGTCCCTATTCTCACGGATGAACTCGATGAGCGCGCTTTCCTATTTCGGATCCAGATTGGCACTGATGCTAAACTGTTGAGATGAATCTCCTGGAACAAAATCGACAAGCTTAGTTTCATCAGCCGACTTAAATTTCATCGCCGGCTCATTCTCCGTAGTTGGCTTTTTCAGAGAGGTCATATCTGTTGGGTCAACATTATCTTTGTAAAACTTCAACTCCTCTGTTGCACAAACAGATTCTGCATAAGCCGCGTCGCCTTCCTCACACTCCAGAGCCACTTTCCGGCTGCCGTGAACCGTAATGGTGCCATTGTGACCCGGCATCTTGAGCTGTAAGTATACATAACACGGCCGTGCCATGAACTTGGCGTAAGCCGGCCGTCCAAATATAGCATGGTATGGGCTTCTTATCTTGACCACCTCAAAGGTTAATTTCTCCACCCTGTAGTTGTTCTCATCTCCAAAGGCCACTTCCAATTCAATCTTGCCGACTGGATAAGCCGACTTACCAGGTACCACACCATGGAAAATATTGTTGGACTGGCTGAGATTTTTATCAATCAATCCCATACGACGGAAAGTCTCATAATAGAGGATGTTGATGCTACTGCCTCCGTCCATGAGCACCTTAGTGAACTTATATCCTCCCACCTGAGGGGCCACCACTAGGGCCAAGTGACCTGGATTATCCACCCGTGGAGGGTGATCCTCCCTACTCCACACTATAGGCTGCTCAGACCACCGCAAGTAGCGTGGAACCGCCGGCTCAACAGCATTCACAGCCCTCTTATGAAGCTTCTGATCTCGCTTACACAGACTGGTGGTAAACACATGATATTGTCCACTGGTAAGCTGCTTTGGATTGGTCTGATAACCCCCCTGCTGCTGTTGATGACCCTGACCAGACTGTTGATTAAAGCCCCCTTGACCGTTCGGAGGACCAGAATTTGAGCCGCCGCCCGGACCATGAAAGCCGCCGGCGCCTGAGCCGCCGCCCGGGCCGTTGTAATTCTTAAAGGCCTTCATTATTGCACAATCCTTCCATAGATGAGTCGCTGGCTTCTCTCTAGAGCCATGCCTTGGACAAGGCTCATTCAACAGTTGCTCCAGCGTCGGGCCTGACCCGCCGCCTCGGGGAGGGGGCCTCCCCTTGCGTCGCTGGTTATTACCTTGTGAGCTGGCGTTGGCTACAAACTCGAGGCTGCCATCGGCCTTGCGCTTGCCTCCTCCTTGGTTCCCCGGGTTATGCTGAGGACCCTTGCCATTGCCGTTCTTCTTTCCCTTCCCTGTCCTTTCATCATCTGAAGGGGGATCCTTGGTACCATCAGAATCGGCGTACTTGACAAGAGCCGCCATTAGTGTACCCATGTCACTGCAGTCACGCTTAAGCCGCCCAAGTTTCATCTTCAGGGGCACAGAACGACAATTCTGCTCCAGCATTAAAACTGCTGAGCCGGCGTCCATCTTGTCTGACGAGTGTATGATCTCTTTAACCCGGCGAACCCAACGTGTCGTAGACTCACCCTCCTGCTGCTTACAGTTAGTCAAATCCACAATTGACATGGACTGCCTACAGATATCTTTGAAGTTTTGGATGAACCGGGCTTTCAGCTCAGCCCAAGACCCGACGGAGTTCGGTGGTAGCCCTTTCAACCAAGTGCGGGCAGTCCCGTCCAACATCATGGTGAAGTACTTGGCCATTGCCGCCTCACTGACCTCCAGTAGTTCCATGGCCATCTCGTAACTCTCGATCCAGGCTGCGGGTTGTAAGTCAGTCGTATAGTTGGGCACCTTCCTAGGGCCTTTGAAGTCCTTGGGTAAACGCTCATTGCGGATAGCTGGTACTAAGCAAGGGACACCCCCAGTTCTGGTAGGGATACCCACATCGACGAACGTCGTCGGATAAGCCGGAGGAGTCTGGTAGGCCGTCAACTGTGGCACCTGCTCCGCCTCTTGCCGCGCTCTGTCCTGGTCTACTGCGTGAAAGACTCCGTTATGAGCCGGGCCATGGCCAGGGGGCGGGTCATGGCGTCGGACGTTACTTGAGCCGGTCGCTGAGACCATATGCCGGCTGTAACTCGGGCTCCGGCCTGGACGAGGGGTCGAGTGGATCCTGTCTCGGCTGTAGGAGTACGCCTCTTGCTGCGCCAGTGCTGTCTGAAGGAGTTCCCTGACCCGGCGGGTTTCAATAGCCGTCGGAGAGTCGCCGTCGACCGGAAGAGCCGCCAGCCGTGCTGCCGCAGCGACCATGTTCTCCAGCGGGTTGTTATAATGACCCGGTGGTACGTATTGAGGCGGAGCAGGGGGCGTCTGGGAGGCCCCATTACTTGTGGCTGAATAGGGGTCCCCGACCCGGGCACTATGACCCCAGGCGGGTTGCTAGACCCTGCACCTGGCGTGTTGAAGAGGTTGCGTGGATCGTAAACCGGAGGGAGTCGAGACTGGGCCTTTTGATGCCTCCTTCTCAGGACCTCATTGGACGCCTTTTGATCCATCGTGAGCCGGAAGGATTGTGCTTGAATCAACTGGGTTCGAGCATCGAGAGCCGCCCTCTCCGCAGCCATCCTGATCCCTTCCGCTGCGAGGTCCTCCTTAGCTTTCACTAGATCCAATTTTAACTGTGCCACCTCTGCATCATGCTGAGCTTGATCCGCCGGGTCAACCGTGGCAGTTAACAGGGCCGTTATCTTGTCCGTGAGATCCATTAGCACCTGATCCGGTGAGGGCACCGGGTTCCCCGCTTCCAGCAGCAGGGTCCTGAACAGGCTGTGCACCGGTTATAAAGACCCCAACCTGACTTGGCGGCTCAAACGGGTCCGGCACACTGTCACCATCGGAATAACCCATGAGCCGGCCATCTTGAAGTTGATATAACGAGTTTGACTCATCGGTGGACGACTCGCCGTCAGAGCCGGCGGCCGTCTCATCACCAGACACAGATCGATCAGAGATCCCCCCATGGATGCATCCCACAAAAGCATGCCTTACGGCAGGCCGGGCCCGGGCGGGTCGTGCACGCTGAGCCGTCTCGATGAGATCGGCGCAGAGATCCGACTCAGGGCCCGGCTCACCAATCTTGCCGATGAACACGTGAATTCCGCCGAAGGGGACCCGGTACCCGTACTTAATTGAGCCGGAATCGGGGCCCCAGTTTGTATCATCGATGTAGAGCTTGCCGCGACGACTCTTGGTCATCCGGCCCACAGCGTATCCCTTGAGCCCTTCAAAGCTGCCCTTCAAGAACTCAAATCCACCATGCGCTGGCCCCACGGTGGGCGCCAACTGTCGTGGAATTGTCACGGCAGATATCCTCGAGCTAGGACTTAGTCGTGGAGCCATCGCTACTAGGAAGCTTGAAGGGGTTAAGCGGGACAAGGAACACGAGGGTTTATACTGGTTCGGCCCCTTACGGTGAAGGTAAAAGCCTACGTCCAGTTTGCGGTGGTATTGATTAGGGTTTCGATGACCAGGGAGCTTAACTCCTATGCCTGGCTCTCGATGAGATTGCTCTTGTCCCTAAACCGCTGCCGGGTCGTCCCTTTATATAGGGAGGCTGACGCCCAGCAGCTCTCAGAGTCCCGGCCGGCTCATAAGAGTGTCCGGCTCAGACTCTCAATTATTCTTGCCTTACACTATAAGTTCTACCATAATAATGATTGTAACTACGGGCCTTAAGTCATATCCGGGTCTTAAGCCCATCTCTGGCCCATCGTCTTCAAGCTTGGCTCCGGGCTTCTGGCAATGACCATATGAGTAACCCGGCCTCTCCTGGCGGGTGACTCTAAGGTCTATATCCTCAACACCATCGGAACGATTCCAAGATACCCGCGTGATCCTAAATTTTTTTTAGTGAAATTTGAGGAGAGAATAGTCAAAACTTCTACGTCAGGAGACCTCACCAGAGCGACGAAGGGACTGAGGAGTAAAAAGAATCCTACTCTCCGATATATATAATCCTAAGACTCAAAACATTTTTGTTCTAGACTCAACAACGTCAGCGATTCGATCAAGCAGGGGACTCCTAAGTCGGGGATGGCTCTGATTACCAACTTGTAACGCCCACGATGCGGCTATATCTCCCACGTGTCGAGGCACGACTTAGAGGCATAACCGCATAGTGGTTTTGTCACAAGAAGGGTCATCTTCACACAATCCCATGTAATGAACAAGAATGGGATAAGGAGTTGGCTTACAATCGCCACTTCACACAACACATAAATATAATTCATACATCATCCAAAATACAAACATATAGACTGACTACGGTCAAAATCCACATGAAAATAAGACAACCCCAAATGCTGGATCCCCGATCGTCCCAACTGGGCTCCACTACTGTTCATCAGGAAAAGACACATAGTAATGACCACGTTCTTCGTCGAACTCCCACTTGAGATCGACCCCATCATCTGCACTGGCATCGTCGGCACCTGCAACTGTTTTGGTAGAATCTGTGAGTCACGGGGACTCAGCAATCTCACACCCGCGAGATCAAGACTATTTAAGCTTATAGGAAAGGATGGTGTAATGAGGTGGAGCTGCAACGGCAATAAGCATATATGGTGGCTAACATGCGCAAAAGAGAGCGAGAAGAGAAGCAACGGAACGGTCGTCTTCTAGTAATGACCAAGAGGTGATCCTGAACTCCTACTTACGTCATTCATAACTCAAACCGTGTTCACTTCCCGGACTCCGCCGAGAAGAGACCATCACGGCTACACACGCAGTTGATGTATTTTAATTGGGTCAAGTGACAAGTTCTCTACAACTGGACATTAACAAATTCCCATCTGCCTCATAACCGCGGGCACGGCTTTCGAAAGATAATACCCTGCAGGGGTGTCCCAACTTAGCCCATCATAAGCTCTCACGGTCAACGAAGGATAAACCTTCTCCCGGAAAAACCCGATCAGTCCCGGAATCCCGGTTTACAAGACATTTCGACAATGGTAAAACAAGACCAGCAAAGCCGCCCGATGCGCCGACAAATCCCGATAGGAGCTGCACATATCTCGTTCTCAGGGCACACCGGATGAGACATCCTACGAGTAAACCAAGACCTCGAGTTTCCAGGAGGGGGCCCCGCAGTCTACTCAGTTCGGACCAACACTCAAAGGAGCACTGGCCCGGGGGGTGGGGGTTAAAATAAGATGACCCTCGGGCTCGCGAAAACCCGGGGGAAAAGGCTTAGGTGGCAAATGGTAAAACCAAGGTTGGGCCTTGCTGGAGGAGTTTTATTCAAGGCGAACTGTCAAGGGGGTCCCATAAATCACCCGAAGCAAACTCAAGGAACATAATACCGTTATAACAGAAACTAGGGCGGCAAGAGTGGAACAAAACACCAGGCATAAGGCCGAGCCTTCCACCCTGTACCAAGTATATATAGATGCATTAATTAAATAAGAGATATTGTGATATCCCAACATATCCATGATCCGACATGGAACCAACTTCAACTTCACCTGCAACTAGCAACGCTATAAGAAGGGCTGAGCAAAAGCGGTAACTTAGCCAAACAACGGTTTGCTAGGAAAGGATGGTTAGAGGCTGACATGGCAAAATGGGAGACATGATATAGCAAGTGACAGGTAGCGCGGCATGGCAATAGAGCGAACAACTAGCAAAGCAAAGATATAAGTGATTTCGAGGGGTGGTCATCTTGCCTGCAAGGTTCTCAGAGTTGTCGAAAGCTTGATCCTCGTAAGCGTACTCAACAGGTTCCTCGTTCACGAACTCGTCTCCCGGCTCTACCCAAGACAAGAACACAAACAAACGGAACCACAATCAACCACGAGAAATGCACAAGCAACATGATGCAAAACATGTATGATATGCGATGCGTATGCGTGCTCCAGAAGGAAAACTGATGAACAAGGCAGTAAATTGGAAAACCAAGCATGCCACTGGAAAGATGGGATGATTTCGGTCGAAATCTATATAAAGATCACCGGCAACGGATGTACGGTTTGCAAATGGCAAGCAAAACAAGAATGACATGAATCTGCGATTAACAGCATGATAGCACTTAAAATGTAACAAGTAACGATGCTACAGCACCCCAACATAGAAACAAAGCATATGGCAGTAATCTACAGGAGATGCTTGACAAAAGATGAACACTGAGCTACGGCTAGTTCACAACATATCAAGCTCAAACAAGCATGGCAAAAGTGCAAAAGATAAGAGGATCACAGACTTGGTGAAAAACTGGACATGGCAGAACACAGCATCAGGTAGCAATGTTCAGAGCACGAAATCAACATGCTACAGGAATTAACATAGCAAAACAAGGCATGGCAGTGTTCTAATAAATGCATATGACAAAAGTCCCTTACTGACCATAAACCAAAAAGGATCAGAAGATATGATGGCAAGCATGTAAACATAGCAAGTTTCGTTATCAGGTTTCAGACTCAGCAGAAAATAGAGCATGGCAGAAATAATAATATGTAGGCCTCTTTGTGAGCTTGATGCACTCACTACAGAGCAATGCATGACAAAATAAGCATACCTACAGCGAGATGGAATGTTCATGAAGCTATCCATGGCAAGAACAAGAGCATAGCATGTATGGATCAACTACAATAAGCTTGGCAAAATTTCATATCATGCTATGGCACTCCATAATTGCAAACAAGGGCAGGAATGGATTAATTACAACTATATCTACAAAACATCCTTACTGAATATCACCAAAATATGCATGGATCTCTCTGTAGCATCAAGTTTACATGGCAACAAAATAACAGCAGACAAAGACTTGGAGAAATCACTGTCCCTGAAATCAGAAACATTACGGGGCCTAGTTTGCATGCTTGTGCTAGTCACCACAGAGATCAAAAAAATACATCGCATAAACCCTTGGAAAGATGGCATGGCATACAACAAAACATATGTAGAGCTCATGCCCATAAGATGCACCAGATTTAATGATACAAAAATGACAAATCTCCAAGTTCTGTTAAGAACCAGCAGATAACAGCAACTAGCCCTCTTGCAACAGAGATTTGGGCATCAAGATTACCTCTAATGAACATGGTGCAATTGAACAAAATGTAGAGCATCACGAGACGAACAATTTGACATATTACACGCGTGAAACGAAGCTATGCACAATGAGTTATGCAATGAGGAACAAGGGCATATAATAAGAAAAATGCAAAAAACTTCGGAAATTTTGAGGGGGCTCGTGGTCAACCTTGCTACAGTACCCAGATCCGATCGGGCGAGAGGAGCTCCGCCCGTCGCCGGCGATGGAGAAGAGGAGGGGGCGCGTGCGGCTCCGGCGACGCGGGAGGAGGGAGAGGAGGCGACGGTGCCGGCGAGGAGGGCGGCGGGGCCCGCGGGCAACGGCGGCGGCGAGCACGGCGGGTGGCCGGCGGGGCGCCGCGGCGGCGGGGCCGGGCGGCGAGAGGCGCGCGCGGCGGACGGCGCGGGCTCGGGCCGCAGGGGCCGGGGACGGGCTCCGACGGGCCGCGCGGTGGAGGAGAGAGAGAGGGTGACGTGTCGGCTTCTGATTCGTCGGGGCGCGGCGGCGGACGCGTCCGGTCCGGTCCGGACGTGTCCGGCGGCGGAGAGGGAACGGAGCTAGGGTTCGTCTGCGTTTCGTATCTCGGGGGAGATGCATATTTATAGGTAGAGGGAACTAGGAGAGTCCAAATGAGGTGCGGTTTTCACCCACACGATCGTGATCGAACGACCTAGAGCATGGAAGAGAGTTTGGTGGGTTTTGGGCTGGTTTTTAGGGGGGTTTGCTGCACACACAAATGGACTTTGCGGATGCCCGGTTAACCGTTGGAGTACCAAACGACCTCCAAATGGAACGAAACTTGACCGGTGGTCTCCGGGTGGTATACTAGGGCCACATGACAAGCCTCGGTCCATTCCGAGAAAGTTTGACACCCGCTCACGAAAGAAAACAAGAGGGATGCACCGGAGGAGATAGGAGCGCCGGATTGCAAAACGGACAACGGGGAAAATGCTCGGATGCAAGAGACGAACACGTATGCAAATGCACTGCACATGATGACATGATATGAAATGCATGACATGAACAAAATGCAAAACGAAAGACAAAACCCGACCACAGAGGGAATATCATAACACATAGCCGAAAATGGCAAGAGTCGGAGTTACAAATATGGCAAGTTACATGCGGGGTGTTACATCCTTCCCCTTCCAATTCAACCTAGGGCCTGTCAAAGCCCATGGTTCCCCATGTGGGCCCTTGTGGGCCCAATAGGGGTCGTCATCTCATCATGGTCCTTCACATTTTTCTTCCAAAATAAAATCCTGGATTTTTCGGATGTCTCCGAAACCCATTCTGATGACCCCGAAAACTTTCCATATATAGATCCGGACTTCTAGAAATCATGTTATACCTTTCTGGAATTCCCAGAACTCTTCTGGAACTATTCAAAACAATTTTGGAACTATACAAAAGTCTTTGGTGCAGTTTTAACTCATTTCTCATTTCTCCGCCAATTAGGACAAGAACTCGTTAAGTGTGTGGCTCTACAGGTTCAGAAATAAGTGGACATGACCCGAAACCCCTTTCGGTCAATAGTTAACAATGGGATCTCGACACACCCTTATTAACTTCCGCATATTTACAAAGTTCTCAAGCAAACCTTTGTTTACGAATACCATTCCCTTTGTTGTGTGATACAATTATGAAACCCGAGGCGAGGTTATCAGTATTCGCGTGATCAACTCCTTGATCACTATACCGGTTATTCTTGTTATTGTTTCATTCTCTTTATCATGGTCGTGTTCTGGTATCTCATGCTCGTAATCAAAAGTGTCTGACCAGAAGATAATGACACCGTAACACTGAGTGGGCCCGGAGAGTATCATGTTATCGTGAGAGAAGCAAATCCCAGTCTTGAACAATTGCTACCGAGACATACATTTCCGGTATACCCATGAGTCACCTTTATTGACATCCATTTATGGAGGGATATGTGGTAGACCCTAAAGTAACCATCTGGTATGTTGGTATGTAATATTCTCATGGTCTAAGGAATAATTCAAACATGAAATTTTTTATATGAAGTACCTATAACATAACAACAATGGCATGTATCCGTAATTCGTAAGTTGGATCTACCCAACTCTGTTGTTATCATGGCAACAGTATTCTCATATATTGATAGCATTCTTATAACACCAATAATGCTCATGGTCAGGAAAACAAGTTCATCATCAACACATGATCTAGCCTTAGAGGCTAGACTAGGGATCACTTGGTGTTTATATTTCCACACATGTATTAGGGTTTTCCTCTGAATCTCATATTCAAGAACCAATGCAATTCTAGCATAGAAACGTAAACTTAATAATGAAGATGGAAATGTAATATTACATTTGTTATTGCCTCTAGGGCATATTTAGAACAAAACTACCCATCAAACTTGGCCAAAGTAGACAAATATATTGGATAGCATACAAAGCTATTTAAGTATACAACAAAAAACCCTGAAAAGATTCAATTGAATTCAATGAAAAATTTGATCATAAAGTGAAAAATCATCACGTCCCAACAAACACACCGCCGATTACACTGAATTGATCATGATCATGTGATGTAGCTCACATGAACTTTCTATTGAAAATCAGAGAGAGACAGAGTGAGAGAGGAGAGATAGAGAGAGAGATCTAGCTAATGGACCCTAAATTCCTAAGGGAACTACTCACATATGAACATGGAGGCAACAAGGTTGATGAAGAAGCCTCCTATGGTGGATTCCCCCTCCGCCAGAGTGTCGGAACTGACCTCCAAACTGGATCTCCTCGTAACGAGAACTTGTGGGGCGGAAACAATCGGAGAAAATTGGCATAGAGGGTTTCGGGAAATATGGAATTTATAGGTGGAAGAATGGGCGTAAGTCGGTGCTCAAGGGGCCCACGCGACAATGGGGAGCACCCTTGGGCCTGGGCACGCCACCAGGCCACGTGGCGGCCCTGTGGGTCCCTGGCCTCCCTCCGGTGCTTTCCGGAATCTTCATTCACTACTAAGGAAAACCCTACTAGTAGCGTGGGGTTTTACCGTAGCAGTAGTGCGGGCGCCCGCGCTACTGCTAGGGTGTTACAGCTAAACTTTCACAGTAGCGCTGATCCACCCGTGCTACTACTAATTCAGTTAGCAGTAGCGCTCTTCTGCACCAGCGCTACTACTAAGTAGTAGCAGCATGGTCTTTACCCCGCGCTACTACTTTTCATCTGTATTTCATTTCTCTTATTTTGTACTATATTTATACATCAGTATACAAATTTTGATATAATAGCAATTAAGAGATGGTTATATCATTATGTTCATGATGAGTTATTATATCATTGGGTGGAAGAAACACTGATTAGATTCATGTGGATGGATCCAAAGTGACTAAAAGATGGATTAGTGAATCATCATATTCATATAGGAACTCATACATCATCATCTTCATAATAACAACTCATGATCATAGTCATATATAGTTCATCATTCTAGCACAATGTAGCACATAACTCATCATCATCAACGTGATAACAACTCATCATCAGCATCATAATCATAACCAACACTAGCTAATTGTTCTTAGCACATGATGATTACGGACTACCTAAGACCCGTTACTCTCTCGAAGGTAAAATAGCATAAAATAGGTATACCCCTGAATCTCTATTATGGAGAATACATATCAACATGTGGTTCCCTTGATGTTGCCCCCAAGTAACACCCATTTGTGGGTTGCCCTTGATGTTGCCGCCAAGTAGTTCCCTACGATCATTCAGAACTTTTCTCCAGTCTTTGATTTTGAGGACTTTATCTCTTTGATTAATCATGTATGCACTGCGGTGACACGTAGGCTAACTTGGCCGTAGGCTAATAATGTTCATGTCACCTTTCATATGCATAAGACGAGGCACACAATCTGCTGAAAGTTTCTTTTGAAGAACATCATAATAACATACTTCCAAAAATGTAGTTTAGCTTAAGAAGAATCTATGCAAAAAATGCACTGGTGACATAACAGGAAAATTCTTACCATGATATCTCGATGGATGTTACCGTAGTTCAGCACGTGGACTAGTGGCATGCATTGATCATAACTTGAGGGATATAACGACTCATCTTGAAAGTCTCAACATCATTAATCCATGAAACAAAATGATTTATCTCCACGCAGGGTAGTTCAGACCCATAACTGTAGTAGGTTTTATCTATTAATTTCCATACATTTTTTGAAGAATGGAAATAAGTTGTCAACTATTTTTAAATAAATAGTATAAATTACTTAATAAATATGTTTGAGAAACTCACATAGAGGTAGAGCTGGAAGCGTATTAACATCGACCCAAATGTCGATATTATCTTCGTCGATGTCATCTTCAGGATCACCAAGATCGGAGGTGACATGCATACCCTCCTGAAAACCATACGCCTTGCATAGTGCTATCCAATTCGAGAAACCAAAATGGGAATAGGTCACCCCATTGTATAGCTTTACGGCAAAAGCATAACCATGTTGGGTCCTGATTGGTGAACTCTCTTTGTCTCCTTATTCTCATGATCTTCGAAATCCAGCTTCTCCAAGACATAACATCTTGCATGGCAGGGAATGCACTAGTAGAATTGTAAAAAAACGGAATTTACACGTTGAAGAAGCAGAAGTCATGCTTGATTACGAAAAAAGTCTTGTCATCCTTGCGTACCATAAAAACATGGAAGGTCTCATCGAGCTTAATAATGAAGCATCGACCGTCTTCCAGGTGAGGCCTATCGCATAGACCCCGGTCGTTTCCGTAGTAGTCGCACTCATGGATCCTATCATCGTCATACATTTCCTATGTTCATAATTCAAAGATTAAAGATCAATCGAGGGCAATTACTAGGAAACTCAACACACATGTCATTATGCAACACGGGTTGACTTTCGGTCCATCGAGTCTTCCTTGCTACACTCTATCTCACGTGGTGTATATGGTGGGCACTCCCTCTCTGATATTGTGAGTGCATTTCACCTTAATGTCTAGAACACGGGAACGAAGGAGAAGCCACCCCCGTGACAACAATCGGGATTCTTCCTCTCTAATATTTCAACAGTATATGGTGGACACTCCCTCCTTGATATTTCAACCATCGGTGATGGTCGCTTCCCCTCCTTCTCTCGTGCATTACCAAGGTATATCACGAGAAGAAGGAAAGGAAGTGACCCCCACGACAACAGTCGGCATCCTTCCTTCAAGAACAAACTGGAAGTCAATCAAGTAGCATTGACAAACTGAAAGTCAACCTGTTACATATATGGAGCAATGACATAAAAAAATTCGGCATGACCTTTGCTAAAATAGGACATATCGAGCACCTGAAATTTGCTGGAACGGAAGTGAATCAACATTCCAGCAAAACATAGGCCACTCGGAGGTGTTCCCTGCAAACAATAAAAGCCAGGATTCCGGCAAATTTTCTATTCTATATCGATTTTTTTACTAAAAATATAATTGAAAAGACCTACATTTACTAAAACATTATATTACCAAACATACCCTAGTTCTAACCCTAACCTACTTCTAATCCATCAATTTATGCAATACAGGAGGGAGGGATGGAGGGAGAGGGTCAGAGGGAGAGGGAGGGATGGATGGAGGGAGAGGGCCAGAGGGAGAGGGAGGAACGGATGGAGGGAGAGGGTCGGAGGGAGGGAGGGAGAAGGGAGGGATGGAGGGAGATGGTGGGAGGGACACATACCAGGGGGCGATGGCGGCAGCGGGCGACAACGACAATAGCAAGGTAATGCGGGCGACGACGGTAGCGGGCGGCAGCAGCAGGGGCAGATGGAGAGGACGGTGGGAGTGGAGAGGGAGAGTGAGACCGTGCATGTGGGCTGGAGAGGATAAGGTGGGATTAGCAGTAGCGCGGCTCATTGGGTCACGCTGCTGCTAGCCCACCTAGCTGTAGCGCTGCTACTTCTTGAGCTTGCGTTGGTTTTTCCCTTGAAGAGGAAAGGGTGATGCAACAAAGTAGAGATAAGTATTTCCCTCAGTTTGAGAACCAAGATATCAATCCAGTAGGAGACAATGCACAAATCACCAATACCTGCACAAACAATCAAACAACTTGCACCCAACGCGATAAAGGGTTTGTCAATCCCTTCACGGTTACTTGCAAAAGTGAGATCTGATAGAGATAGATGAAACTAAACAAAAGGTAAAGTAAATATTTTTGGTGTTTTTGGTTTATAGATCGAAAAGTAAAAGATTGCAAAATAGTAGATCAGAAACTTATATGATGGAAAATAGACCCGGGGGCCATAGGTTTCACTAGAGGCTTCTCTCAAGATAGCAAGTAATACGGTGGGTGAACAAATTACTGTCGAGAAATTGATAGAAAGACGCAAAGTTATGATGATATCTAAGGCAATGATCATGAAATATAGGCATCACGTCCGTGTCAAGTAGACCGAAACGATTCTGCATCTACTACTATTACTCCACACATCGACCGACTCCTGCCTGCATCTAGAGTATTAAGTTCATGAAGAACATAGTAATGCATTAAGTAAGATGACATGATGTAGAGGAATAAACTCAAGCAATATGATGTAAACCCCATCTTTTTATCCTCGATGGCAAAAATACAATACGTGCCTTGCTGCCCCTACTGTCACTGGGAAAGGACACCGCAGGATTGAACCCAAAGCTAAGCACTTCTCCCATTGCAAGAAAAAACAATCTAGTTGGCCAAACCAAAGTGATAGTTCGAAGAGAATTACAAAGATATCAAATCATGCATATAAAAGAATTCAGAGAAGATTCAAATAATATTCATAGATAAGCTGATCATAAATTCACAATTTATCGGATCTCGACAAACACACCGAAAATAAGTTTACATCAAATAGATCTCGAAGAACATCAAGGAGAACATGGTATTGGGAATCAAAGAGAGAGAAGAAGCCATCTAGCTACTAGCTATGGACCCGTAGGTCTATGGTAAACTACTCACACTTCATCGGAAGGGCAATTGCAGATCCTGCTGTGACACGTTCGTGTAATAATATTTTTAGACCAAAGATTATCACAGATGGACGAGTTCGTTGGTGCAAAGTGTGCACGAATGGTGAACCAGATAATCTCGCCAAAGCTCTTGAGGACAAAAATTGGAAAGAAGCTATGGACGAGGAATATTCCGCATCGATGAAAAATAATACATGGCATCTTGCGCCTGCTAAGAAGGGTACAAATATTATAGATTGCAAGTGGGTCTATAAAATAAAACAGAAATTTGATGGAGAGATTGACAGGTACAAAGCATGGCTTGTTGCAAAGGGATTCAAGCAAAGATATGGGATTGATTATGAAGACACATTTAGTCCAGTTGTGAAAGCAGCAACAATTCGGTTAATTCTTGCCATAGCTGTGTTCAACAATTGGAATCTTTGCCAGCTAGATGTGAAGAATGCGTTCCTTCACGGTGTTCTAGAAGAGAATGTGTATATGAGGCAGCCTCCATGGTATGAAGATCCAACCAAAAGGTAGTATGTATGTAAATTGGATAAAGCTTTATATGGTCTGAAACAAGCCCCTCGGGCATGGTTTTCGAAACTCAGCTCGAAGCTACTAAGTCTGGGATTTTCCTCTTCACGGGCGGACATGTTGTTGTTCTTCTTTAAGCGAGGTGAAATTACAATGTATCTTCTTGTCTATGTGGATGACATCATAGTGGCGAGTTCATCTGATTCTGCGGTTGATGCATTGCTCAAAGATCTACAATGTGATTTTGCTCTCAAGGATTTGGGAAATCTTCATTATTTTCTTGGTATTGAGGTGAAGAGGAAAAATAATGGAATACTGCTGACACAGGAGAAATATGCTAATGATCTTCTCAAACGAGTTGCGATGCAACATTGCAAGCCATCGGATACACCACTTTCAGTTTCAGAAAAATTGTCAATTGAAGATGGTGATCAGCTGAGTGGTGAGGATGGAACCAGATACATGAGCACAGTAGGAGCATTGCAATACTTGACATTGACAAGACCAGATATTGCTTTTGCCGTGAACAAGGTTTGCCAGTTTCATCATTCACCCATTAGCATACACTGGACTGCAGTTAAGCGAATTTTGCGATACATCAAGGGTACACTTGGAGTAGGACTAAAAATTACAAAATCAAAGTCTACCCTTGTGAGTGCATTCTCAAATGCTGATTGGGCGGGTAGTCCAGATGATCGTAGACCTACAGGTGGTTTTGCTGTATATTTCGGCGACAATCTTGTTTCTTGGAGTGCTCGAAAGCAGGCAATAGTGTCTATGTCAAGCACTGAAGCAGAGTACAAATCTCTAGCTAATGCAACAGCGGAGATCATTTGGATCCAAACACTTCTCAAGGAGCTCGGAGTCAGCCAACCTAGAGCAGCATGTCTATGGTGTGACAATCTTGGAGCAACGTATCTCTCGGCTAACCCAATATTTCATGGTCGGACTAAACACATTGAGGTTGATTATCACTTTGTCAGAGAGAGTTGCAGAGAAGCTTCTTGAGATTAGATTCATTCCCTCTGGCGATCAGGTAGCGGATGGTTTCACAAAAGAACTTGCTACTAGACAATTAGAATTGTTGAAACACAATCTTAACTTAGACAAGTTATGATTGAGGGGGTGTGTTAGAATAAGTATACGTATCGGATGTGGAGTTCTAGTTGTATACAGGCAATTGACTTGTACGTCAAAAGTCCCAGCCGTGTCCTACTCTGTAACGATCTCTAATCTTTCTATTGTGATATACATATATGGCAGGTGATCCTAGGAGATCATCACGCCTCAACCAATCGACCCTTGATTTCTTACATGATCGCGAGAACTTCGGGGTCCGGTAGGCCCTCATGGAGTGTGATCTCTGCGCCAACGAGTTATGGGATGCGGTCGATCCAAGAGGCAACACGTACAAGAAGGAGGGAGCCGAGCACTCGAAGGACTGGCAGACGACATCGACAATTTATTCGGTGATGCCGATGGATGTCCTCCGGCACCTGATCGCCAAAGCAACTGCGAAGAAGGCGTGGGATAATTTGAAGCTCATGTTCGAGGGGTGCACCCGCGTCAAGCAAGCAAATCTTCATAATCTCCTAAGGTACTATGAGACTTTGGTCATGGGCGACGATGAGTTCGTGGACGCGTTCACTTCACGGGTAGTAACTCTCATCAATCGGATTCGAACGCTTGGAGAAAACCTCACTTAGGTCTCGGTTGCCTGTCGGTTCTTGCACGCGGCCCCTCTCCCTGATACCTGCAAATTGTCACGACGATCGAGCAGTGCGTCGATCTCGCGAGTCTCTCCATCGACAATCTCATCGGACGGTACAAGGCTCATGCAGTACAGTCTTGGGGATGGGAGGTACGATGAGCCTGTGATGCTCATAAAGGCGCAGTGGATCGCCTTATCAAAGAAAAAGCAAGGGGGGGTCCACGAGCAGCAATAAGATGGGGAAGCAGCACTCGATGAGAAAGAATTTCGCTGACTAAGACAACGAGGTTGCACCACCACCGAGAAGAAAGATTGACATCCGGAAAGCGAGGTGTCATAACTGTGGAATCCTTGGTCACTTCAAGACGGGCTGCGAGGAAGCTCCAAAGCAAGGAGCACTCATGGCCGAGAAAGACTATGATGGAGACATGATGTTGATGAGCAAACTCGTGGACGAGAAGGATCCAATTCTTCAAGTGTCGGCTAAAGAAATTGTCTCACTCGTGAAAGAAAAAGTTCCCCTTCAGAAACTCGTGTCGATGGTACAGACGCGGGGTGATTCCGTGGCTTACGGCAATTGTTATGGACGTAAATGCTACCTTTGCTGGAGCAAATGCAGCGAGGATGGCATGCACTCGACCGTGGAGAAGCAGTCTCTATGCTGATTGATTGGAGGAGAGGCCCGTATGCAGCCGCAAAAGTGACACGAAAGTTTTGAGTCCAAATAAACACGTGACGCCAGAAGTGCACAACACAATGCATGACGAGTGAAGACCACAATTTGATCCCAAAAGGCACGTTGCATGTGCACGTTTTTTTGGGGGTGCATGTGCACATGGTGTGCCTGGCTGCCTAGGCAAGGGACCGTAGCCCCCACATGGGCCTTGGGAGCACGATAAAAAGGCCAGATGGCCCAGCGTCTATGGATCTCCGCCTGGTCCAGCGGGGAGCTGGGATGCAGCGCAGTAATGGGGCGGAAACGGAAAAAAAACGCGTTTTATGTTTTTTTTGCTGGAGGCACGATTTTTCTTTAGCGAGAGGCATGACCGTGCCTTTCGAAAATGAAAAAAATATGCATTTTATGTTTTTTTCTTTCACGAGAGGCACGGTTCTATTTTCGTGAGAGGCACGACCGTGCCTCTAGGAAAACGGGAAAAACACGTTTTCTGTTTTTTTTCTTTCCGCGGCCGCGGGAGGCACGATTTTGCTTCCGCGAGAGGCACGGTTGTGCTTTCGCGAGAGGCACGGTCATGCCTCTCGAAAACGGAAAAAACACGTTTTCTTTTTTTTTCCTTTCGCGAGAGGCACGGTTTTGCTTTTGCCAGAGACACGGTTGTGATTTCGGGAGAGGCACGGCCGTGCCTCTTTCAGAAAGGAAAAACTGTGCTCCCGGTTCGGTTTTTCCTCTGGTTTTTTTCGTAAAAAAAGTTCGTTAAAACCTATCAACATGGGATCTAGTTTTGAAGATCTCAACGTGAGGAATCCAACGATCAAAACGGTTCGAGATTTGGACGCACGGTTTAATAGATAAAATGTTTTGAATAAACAGATCTAAAAAAAAGAAAACTCACAGGTAGCGACAAGTGGCGTACATGCATCATGCCGCTTGCCACAACCTGATAAAGTGGGAGTGATCTTTGCCAGGAGTACTCTTCAATTAGTGATTTCGATGGGCCGGCCCACTTGGAGCGAGGAACTGGTTTTCGGAAACTTCCAGAAGGTTCCCTGAACCGGATTTTTTTTCTTCTTTGTTTTCTTTCACAGGTTTTTTCGGTTTTTTCAATACTTTTATTAATCATTTTATTTTTAATTTTTTCTTCTTATTTCTCCCTTTTCTTTTCTTTTTTCTACCTTTTGTGTTTCTTTTTCCTTTTTCTTTTTTTGTTTTCCATAAATTCAAAATATCCAAAACATGTTCAGATATTTCGAAATTCGTTTGACTTTTCAGAAAATGTTTTTGAAATTCCAAATTTTGTTCATGTTTTGAATTTTGTTCATGTTTCAAAAATAGTTTAATTCCAATTTTTGTTCACCGTATTGAAGAAAAATGTTCATCATACAATGAAAAAATGTTCCGTGTGTATAAAAAATGTTCATCATGTATAAAAATTTTGTTCAGCATGCATTCAAAAAGTGTTCATCGTATTTAAAAACATGTTCAGTGTGTATTTGAATATTGTTTACATTCATTGAAAAAATGTCAGTGTGTATAAAAAGTGTTCATCGTGTATGGAAATTTTGTTCAGCATGCATTCAAAAAAAGTTCAGCATATCTAAAAAAATGTTCAGTGTGTATTTGAATAATGTTCGCCCT
Source organism: Triticum aestivum (assembly GCF_018294505.1). NCBI lineage: Eukaryota > Viridiplantae > Streptophyta > Magnoliopsida > Poales > Poaceae > Triticum > Triticum aestivum. The sequence goes on along the minus strand of NC_057808.1, from coordinate 552,718,702 downwards.
CTACAAATAAAATGTTCACTGTGTATTCTAAATTTGCTTTCTAAAACTTATTCACAGTACAAAAGAAGTATTCAGATTTCGAATTTTGTTCAATTTTTGAAAAACATAGTTCAAGTTTAAAAGAAAAGAAATACTCAAAATTTGTGTACGATTTTCGAAACATTGTCCGCATATTTAAGATTTTCATTTTTTCCAAGAATTAATTGAAAATGTTGAAAAACCCCGGATCTACCATTTGGGTTGGTACTTTAAAATAAACGCCGTTTTCAAGGCGTACACAATTAGTATCCCAGCTGGATAGCTTCGTTAGGATGCAGCGATAGGTCGGGAGTTCGAATTCCATTGCGTTCGTTTTGTTTTCCAATTACGGCGTTCGCTCGAGGCTTCGTTTGGGCCGGCCCATTTGCGCGTCAGCTTTAGCGAAACCGCGATAGCTAGGTCGATCTCTCGCTGAACCGTTTGCTTTAGCGAAACCGCGATAGCTAGGTCGATCTCTCGCTGAAGCGTTTGCTGTGATCGGGCCAGCCCACTAGGGATTTTCTTTTGAAAATCTGAGTAAAATGGGGAGCGCTTGGGGATCAACCGGGGCAATTCCTAAACGGCGCCTTAAGCGCCCGTTTTAGTTATTTATGCATTCGGGCGCACACCCTCCCGCCGCACTGGGCCGGCCCATTCTTTCTTCTTTTTTTCTGTTTTCTAAAACGCAAAAAAGTACTTGCGTGGGGCAAGATTCAAACTGGAGACCTCCAGAGTACAAGCGCTCTGCCATAACCAGTCCGCCACCTTAGTATTCATGTTCTTTCAGAGCCTTTTCAACATTTTGTTTCTATATTGTTTCTTTTTTCCTATGAACGATTTTGTTCAGCTTTTTCCTTATTTTTCCCCTTTTTTCTTTTCAGCTAAGTGCATAAACCGTCTTGAACTTTATTTCAAATCGGTGAACTTTTTTTTCAAAATCGATGAACCTTTTTTCAAATCGATGAACTATTTTCAAATCGGTGAAATGTTTTCCCCATTCGATGAACTTTTTTCAAACTCCCTGAACTTTTATCAAATTTGGTGAACTTTTTTTTCAAAATCAATGAACCTTTTTTCAAATCGATGAACCATTATTTCAAAGCCGATGAACTGTTTTAAAATCGGTGAACTTTTTTCCAAATTCGATGAACTTTTTTCAAACTCCATGAACTTTTATCAAATTCGATGAACTTTTTTACAAAATCGATGAACCTTTTTTAAAATTGATGAACCATTTTTTCAAAGTCGATGAACTATTTTCAAATCGGTAAAAAAAATTCAAACTCGATGAAAATTTTCAAATTCGGTGAACTTATTTTCAATTTTGTGAACTTTTCTTCAGATATGATGAACCTATTCAAATTCATGAATTTATTGTAAATAGTTCGTAAAATTAAGTGCAGATGCAATTAATAAATCGATAAACTCGTTTTTATACTGTTGGCGCTTCAACAATTGACTAAAGTTAGGTTGTTCTATTGGTTACGCACACTCGCACGGGAAGGCAGTGGCTCTAGTTCGAATCCTGATGGTGGCACCTTTTTGTTATTTTTTCGTTAATTTCACTGCGCAGCGTTCGGAGCGGTCTTAGCAACCAGGCGCGTCGACCTTATTGGGCCAGGCCCAGATTGGCAGCGCGTGGGCGCCAGTACGCGTTACCAGCGCTAAAGGCGCGGCTTAGGAGCTCCCATCAACCGGGGACTTCCAGGTTGCTTCCTCGCACTGATAGCCACTAGGACGGACATCTAGTTCGTGTTAAACTACTTGGGCGCAACCTACTAGAAAGAAAAGAACTGGTTTTACACTTGTTTTCTGGTTTATTCTTTTCTTTTCTCCATTTTCTTTATTTTTTCATGTTTTTGTATCTTTTCTTTTTTATTCTCCTTTTTTGTTTTTTCCATTGGTTTCTTCAGTTTTCAATGCATTTTTTTGTTTCTTCTGTTTTTCTTCACCATTTTTTTTGTTTTTTTCATTCTTTTTTATTCTTTCTTCGGTCTTATTTTTCGAATTTTTTTATTTTTGGTTTATTTTGTTCCTTTTTGGGTTTTCTTTATTTATTTTGTTTCCAATGTATTTCGTTTTCTAATATATGTTGAACATTTTCTAACTAAAAGGTTAACATTTTCTAATACATGATCAACATTTCTTCTATACACATTTTTAACAAGTTTTTCTAGATCAACCTTTTGCAAATACAAGATTAATATTTTTTCAATGCACATTGTAACATTTTTTCAAATGCTTGACTAATGTTTTCTAAATGCAATATTTTTTTTTGAACACATGGTCAAAAAAAATCTATAAACATTGAACATTTTCTAAATGGTTGATTAACATTTTTCAAATACTTATTGAATTTTTTTTTCAAATGCTTGATTAACATTTTTCGAATACATTAAAAAAATCATTTTCTAATACATGCTTAACATTTTTTCTATACAAATTTAACATTTTTCAGATGCTCGATCAAGATATTTCAAATACGTTTTCAACATTTTTTCCAATGCTTGGTTTAAAATTTTATATGCATGATTAAAAAATCATCATTTTATAATACATGGTCAACATTTTTTCAATACATATTTAACATTTTTAATACTTGATTAACATTTTTATATACTTGTTCAATATTTTTACAAATGCTTGATCAACATATTTATATAGAAGATCAAAAAATTTCATCATTTTTTAATACATGGTCAACATTCACTACTAGGGAAAAGCTTATGGGCAGACGCTTACTAGTAGCGCGGGTTTATACCCCTCGCTACTGCTACTTACTAGTAGCGCGGGTTTTTACCCCTCGCTACTACTAAGTTGTTAGTAGTAGTGCGGGTTTTCATCCCTCGCTACTACTAAGCGGTCTCTACCGTGCCCCCCACCCCCACCCCCCGAACATTGCCATAGTAGTAGCGAGGGGTATAAACCTGTGCTACTACTAAGTTGATAGTAGTAGCGAGGGCTATAAACCCACGCTGCTACTAACTACATGGTTTTTGAAGAGCCCTGAAATTCCCATCTCCTCTCCCAAATCCTTTCTCTCCCCCGTCACTCTCCCCCTCTCTCTCCATAGGCTCTCACATGGACCTCCTACCCATGCGCGCCTCCTCATCCATGGCGCCAAAAGAGGCCGCCGACTAGCATCGCCGGCGTCCCGGAGCTCGCCGGTCTTCCCCGCATCTCCATGCCACCACGCCGGAGCACCTCACCACCGGCGACCAACCCCGCTGCTACCTCCATCTCCTTCCTCTCTTCCTTGTTTTTCTTTTTCTCTCTCTCTCCCTCCGGTTCGAGTCACCCTCCCATGTCCTTGCCCGTGCAGGTCATCGCCATGGACGACCATGAGCTCGCCGCCTTGGCTACGAAGAGGAGCCCCATGCCGCCGCCTTGCTCAGCCATGGATCTGGGCCCTCTGCAACAGCCGGCGCTGGATCTTGTCTGCCTCTGCCCTTCCGTAGCTCCGGCGACCCCTGGCATCGCTGGATCGAACCATTGCTGCCATTGACAACACGCACAGGATCGAGATTTTTTTTTAAATTAATAGTAGTAGCGCGGGTGGCACCCACGCTAAAACTAAGCGCGGGCGCACCCCGATAAATGCCGATGGTGGCCGCGCTGCAGGCAGGCCGGAATCTCGGCCGCTGCATGTGCACAGGGATGCGTGCTGGCGTTGTATATGTCATGTATTTGATTTGTTTTTGGCTCGTATTGAACTCGTCTGGCCCCACGCACATGCAAAAGGCAGCTAGGCTCCTGCTCATCTGACATGTACGCACAGCGACCGCAGGCTCAAGACCAGTACACACCCTTTGTGCATGCATGCCGTGGAGGATTTTTGGCCAACGGAGCCCATTGGTTGCTCAAGTATGGACGTGGACCATTTTCGCCCAGGGAAGACACAAGTTTGTTCACCATAGCCACCATCCACTGATTACTTTTATTCTGTTTCATGCTAATACTACTGTCTGTGGGGATTAGCAAGTGCTACAATGTTTTTTGCTCTAAAAAGCATCACGACTAACTTGGCACTTGGGTTCTATGTGAAATAGCTTAGCGTCATGTTTAGTGCTAAACTGCTAATGGTTTATACGATAGAACAAACAGATTATTCTCAATTAATCACGCCGGAGCGCCACGTTCATGCCTAATTGTTTATGTTGATGTTTCATTTGCTAAGAAAATGTGTACTGCACCCGCAAAAAAAAATGTGTACTGACAATCTGAAATGCTACAGCGTCGTCATTGGCACACCAACTGATTCATGGCAGGCTGCATAACTTAGCTTAATTAAGCCGGTTAGAGGTCAAACAATGATTTAAACCGCGTCAGTGTGGACGTAAAGTGAAACAGCGCCGGGGCCGGTGTGAACAGCTTTGCGCAGGCCGGTGCACTTTAAGCCGTGTTGTCATGTCACCTCACCACAGTTTGATCAGCATTGCACAGGGCGTTGCACTTTTCAGTGTGGTCAAGTTCACTAGCACGTAGCTACAGCAGCTGTCGCTAGGTGCGGTGACCACTCAAACTTCTTCCAAGTACACGAACCAATTTCTTAATCGCAAGACAATCCAAAACCTTAGTCAAACCATTGATTTGTACGCCTACACCAAGAATGGATGGTCACGGTTGGGAAAAGCAATTAACAATAGTTTGCCAGACGAAGATGATTCAAACACTCCGTTACAGAAATCATTAGACCACTGGGCCATCTCCCTTCTCGACATATTGCTCTCATTGACAATTGCAGTTTCTTCCTGTTAAGCTAACACACAACATGTGTCGGTTTTGACTAATACACAGATCAAGTTCTACGCACAGAACTAGCAACCATGCATACATAGTTGTAATACCCATCACCCACCTTAACAATTTGACATGGTTCACAAATGGTACAAATCCATTACAATAATTACAAACATATACCCGAGTCGAATGGATTGCTGAGAGGGAACAACAGCCAAAGAAACAGAGCTTGCGCAGCTTCAACCAGGGATTTTGCTGATTTGGCCAGAAGGCAATATTACAAGATCACAACAGTAGGAAAATGCAGCCTTCTACTTCAGGGTTCATGATACAGACCATATCAGCATGATTCTGATCAAGAACAGAACAGAAAATCGCTTCATTAGAGGATGCTCCCAAGTAAGTTGTGCAGTGAACAAAGAACAAGCCAATCAGGCAATGCATTCAGACATGTAAAATTCATTTTGTGAATAAAGAAAACCCATCCATGCATCATCATATTATTTCCAAATATCTAACCCATAGAATGTTTCTTGCACAAGGGGCACAGAAGCCACGGATTTTGATTTTGTATGATACTGATTTCGGGAGTGAAATGTGGTTGTATTCAAAATCTAACCAAGAACAAGGGCGGCACATACTATGTTCTGAATTAAAGGTTTTTTTGGATCAGAACATTTTAATCTGAAATACCTTCTTGTCCAGCCACTTGTAGCTCCCGAACCAGCGTTTCCGGCAAGGAATGTGGCCTCGCCGCCACGGCACACTTGACCATCAACATTGCTCAGTTCTGTGACTGTAGTGGGAAAGGGGTCAACAAAACAAACTGAAATCCATGGAACAGAAGATCTTTGCAATCAGTGGTAGGAATTCAAACTTTACCCCACTTGAATGAAATAATTATCAACCTTGGATTAGCACATCAAGAACAGAACATCAAATCTACTATTAAGTTCCAGTACGATTAACCATCTATTATCCAAGTTAGAGGAATCTAAGAAATCACAAAAATTAAGCCGGTCTGGCACATAAGCATGGGTATGAATAAAAAAATTCTCTAAATTGTCTAAAAATACATCACGGCAAATTCGGATCTGCGCAACAACAAGATGAGGAGAGACCTATCCAATCCGGACAAAGGGGATTACAAGTAAACAAAAGAAAACCACATCTGTACAGAAGGAATAGATGGAAGGGGATTACAAGAAAATAAAGGAGAGCAGTCTATTTCGGAGTCAACAAGAAAAGTGATATGCATCTCGATCGAGCCATACAGCTAGATCACCCGTACCAAAGGAATAGATGGAACAAAATAAAAATCACCAAAAAAGTTCAAATCTGAAACTGATGAACAATAGCTAGGAGAAAAGCGCAAGTAATTGACGTGTGATACAGCCTCACCGACCGAAACAACGAAGAAAATGATTTTTCCCCTTCAGATCCGTGGACGAGGGCCTTGCCCTTGGCAGATCCGGTGTTCTGCAGATTGGAGTTGAGCCGCCGCCGGAGCGGGGAACCACCTAAGTGCTCTGTTTCTCTTTGCCTACAGACTGAACAGAAGGATTACATATAGAATAAACACATCCTCAATGTCAACCTTAATTTGTTGTTACGATCCACACCCGATACCAGCTATAATTACAAAATCAAACCTCCAAACCGATGCACATGTTAATTTTGTTTCCTTTTGCAGCGTGCTAAATCCACAGAATTTTATCTAGCACCATCACATCATATTCTCGGTAATCCTAGAATCAAAAAGGAGCTTCCCACACAGCCCATATTGTACATCCATACTACACTGCTTGCTAATCATAAAAAAAGGTTACGAGGAGCCGATGTCTGTGCAACTCACAATTCTAACTATGATAACTCTACTATGCTTCCCCTAGAAAGGGAGATGCCTCAGAACAAAATCCTGTTTATGCCTCGACACATCAGAAACTGAACTAAATTGGGAGTAGCAGTTTAAGCTCACAACTGCGAATAAAGCATGATTGTGACCAGGAAAAAACGCACCTCCTCGTCCGGCCGCTGGTAGCTTCAAAGCAGACCTCGTATCTCTGTCCATCTCCAGCTCTACGTCCTTCGCCGCCCTTCTCGAGCTCAAGAACTGGTGCACTCATGGAATCTTGGGATTCCACTGAAAACACATCACAACCCCATCCGCCGATGTGTGCTCCCCCCTCCTGCGACCAAGATCTAGCAGCATCAGTAGATGAACTTTGCAAAAGAACGGGAGAAGGAACTCGGGGGAAGAGAGACCATTGAAGCAATAGGAACATACCCGTCGAGCTCAAGTCCGTCCGTCGACATATCGCCGGTGGGGAATCGCCGCCGCGCCGCGCCTGTGTGAAATTACAGAGCAGCCTCCGGTGCGAGCCTTGTGTGGGAGAGAGGGTAATGTGAGCCAACCTGGTCGCGTAGATCTACATGCTCCACATATGTCACCGGACCCATTTAGATGTGCTGTTTCGAAAACGTCACCCTGTACCAAAATGCCGGTCCATGCCAATGAGTGATCGAGCGGGCCGGGGGACAGGAACATTTGCTGGGCCGAACATCAATACGCCTATGCGAGGCTAGGTGTATCAGGGACTGTATTTCACCCACTAGGCCTGCCACGCTGCCGCAATGACATGACTGATCCACAATCCCAAAGCCCATCCCGACGGACCAGATTACGACCTGCCTGTAGCCCGGCCACCAAAAGCCCTCACTCGGGCGCACCCGCGCTACTACTACAAGTTAGCTGTAGCGCCGTAGTAGTAGCGCGGGTGCCCGCGCTACTACTAGCTATTTAACCCGTGCTACTACTAAGCTTTTTCCTAGTAGTGATTCTTCTATAAACATTTAACATTTTTGAAATACTTGTTCAACATTTATTCAAATGCTTGATTAACATTTTTATATACATAATCAAATTTATTTCCATCATTTTTTAATACGTAGTCAACATTTTTTCTATACACATTTAACATTTTCCAGATGCTTGCTTAACATTTTCCAAACACTTGTTCAACATTTTTTCAAATGCTTGATTAACTATTTTTAAATACATGATTAAATTGTTTCATACACATTCTACTTTTTGTATACATTCTTCTTATATGTGATAAACATTTTCTCTATACACATTTTACATTTTTCAAATGCTTGGTTAACATTTTTCAAATGTTTATATGAAGAGTGATTTTGGTAATATATTTATTTAGAATATTTGGAAGTATAAACGCAAGTAAAAAAAGAAAGCAAAATCTAAAAATTGCGAGGCTGGTGTTTCCCGCGCGCCTAGTCCAGCCCAACTGGCGGCTCCCTTCAGCGAGGGGTTCCTTCCTGTCTCGCTGAATGCATGAGGGACGCCCCACTGCAACGCGAGGAGGTGGGAACGGCAAGGTAACGCAGTTGTCCATGGAGGAAGAAAGGACACGATGACCTATTCCCACACATCTACAACCGATGTTACACCCATATTCAAAACAAGCTCTTCGGATGATTGATCCGGTAAAGGTGAAAGGAAGTGGGCGACAGTGTCTAGTAAACACCGAGGAACTGGCGAACTTTAAGGACGCAAATACAAAGGATTATTCGCGGCAGGCAATGGATCGAAGGAGAAGTGGGATCGATCCAATACAACAATGTATGGGAGCTCGTGGATCTTCCCAACAAACAAAAAGCCATAGAGATCAAGTGGGAATTTAAGATCAAGAAATATGGTGAAGGACGTGTGACGCACAAGGCGAGGCTAGTGGCCAAAGGACACGTGCAAGAGGAAGGTGTTGACTCGGAAGAAGTGTTCGTTCCCGTTGCAAGGATGGAATTGGTGAGATTACCCATAGCTCTCGTGGATCCACTAGTAGGAAAAGGGGCTTAGGTCACAGGACAGTTTTCACATTAGCCCCGGTTCAGTCACGAACCGGGACTAATGTGAGCATTGGTCCCGGTTCGTGCGGCCAGGGACCTGTCGGGCCTCGTGGGGGCATTGGTCTCGGTTCGTCCGGACCCTTTGGTCCCGGTTGGTGGGACAAACCGGGACCAATGGGCCACGCTCCTGGCCCACCACCCTTTAGTCCCGGTTCCTACCACAAACCGGGACTAAAGGCCTGGTCCTAGTTGCGGCCAGTGTTTAGTCCCACCTCGCCAACCGAAGGGCGCTCACATCAGTTTATAAGGCCGTCCCTATCTGCCTTGTTGAGCTTCTCTTAAAGTGAAAATAGATGCCCTTATACAGGAAATTTGACCTAAATTCATAGTAAATTTCATAGAAATTTATTATGAATTTAGGTTGAATTTTCTCTATAAGCGCATCTATATTCATTTTTTTATATTTATAAAATAAATAAACCTTAATAAAATAAATAAAACTAAATAAACCTTAATAAAATAAAATAAAATAAACTATAGTAACTACAATAAATAAACCTGAATAAATTAAGTAAAAATAGCAGCAGTAAAATAAATAAAAATAGCAGCAGTAAAATAAATAAAAATAAAATAATTAAAGTAAAATACATAAGTAATTAGAAATAAAACAAATAAGTTTTTTGTTGTAAGTAGAAACAAAACAAAACAAATAAAGCAAAAGAGAAAAAAAACACGAGCCATCAACTCCATAACCGCCATATCTAGGATAGAGAAGGGCGATCCCTTGGAGTGGGATTCACATACAGTTGCCCGTAACATCTACCATTCGAGCCTAGCAGGTGGAACTCGGATCTGTCAACAGTATCAAAGCGGCAACTAGCAGGCGGAGGAGAAGCCACCGATGTCATGTGTAGATCCCTTCTAGGTCTTGCGGATCGTGCTATTACAGCAATTTGGTTGGTTGATCCAAAAAAAAGGAATTTGGTTGGTTTTCTTGAAGCCCTAGCTTGTTGTGCCGTCCTATTCTCTCAATGCAATTTAGCAAATGCTACTACATTACAGTAAAGGGCACAAAGAAAAAGCACACAGTGAAGGAAAATACCTCCATATCAAAGCTGCTACTTATCTTGTTGGTTATTAGGATGTGGATATGTAGAATTTTCTCTAGCCACGGCAACAGACATGCATTCATCGAGGGGGTTCACTACAGAACAAAATAAATGCTGACGTTAGTTGTTGAGGGTACGTTTGACATCCCTGAGAGACTAGATAATGAAAAGATGAATCGTCAAACCTGGATGAACAAAGACGCTACCAAGTGGATGAATCTGATGGCCTGTCCTCCCTTGAAGATCATGCGTCCTCCCTTGAAGGCGCCACCAGGGCCATGGACGCCTCATACACCGCCACCGACGTGTTGTAGTGATGAGGTATCGTGCAGGATCTGACACAGGATCACCTTCAGGCAAGATGAATAGGTCTTCAGGGGCACGACGGCCGGCCACAGCAGGCCCCTGCCATGGACGGCGCCGCCCAAGCCACAGCCGCTCGCCAGCTCGCCTCTGGACCAGTCCAAGCTTATCCGCGAGCTCGTCCACTAGTGCCCGTCGCCGCCACGACGTCCTGCAGGCTAGAGAACGGCAGTTCGCCGTTCTTATCCACGGCCGCCGTTGGAACCGACTCCGGCCGCCTATATAAGGAGCCCCCGAGTCCGTCCAGTTCCTCAGGCGACCTCAAGCCACCCCACCTAGCACCCCCATAGCAGGCAATCGACCAGGGAGAGTCTTCTTCCCCATCTCCGGCCAGTACAGCCGCCGCCGCCCTCCGGTCCATTCAGTCGCAACCAGAGCCCCCCCGTCCGTATAGCACCACCATCCTCCTCCCCTCGACCGTGCGGAGCCGCCCAAACCCTCAGCTGCGTCGGGAAACCACCGTAGGCCAAAGCCCCAAACCTCCCGAAGCTGCCGTCCGCCGCGGAGCTCGCCGCCGGCGACTCCCTCCATCCCCGCCACCTCCTCGACCACCGGGAGGACCGCCCCGGCCTGGCGGATCCATCCCCGCCCTCAGGACCCCGCGAGGAGCCGCCGTTCGCCGGCGTTGATCGCCGGAGCTCCGCCTCTGTTCGGCCAGAGGAGGAAGGAGGCGGGGGCGACTGGTCAAACCTGACCAGTGGGCCCAAGGGACCCACTGTCAGTGACCCACGAGCCGGTCCACGCGGGTTAAGTGGAGGATCTGACACATGATCACCTTCAGGCAAGATGAATAGGTCTTCAGGGGCACGACGGCAGCGGCGGCGCCATGGCCGGGACTGGTGACGACGGCGGCGGCGAGCGAGCGGGAGGGTGGCGGCGGCTGCATGCGAGTGGGAGGCCGGAGGATCACCACTCATTGTGCTTGACATATCACTACAAGAAACCTGTTAATCCATGACGGATTTCTAATGACATTTTTGGAAACTCTCATCGATGACCTGGTAAAACCCCACAAGCCCGGTGAAAGCCCGCTAAAGCCCGTCTAACCGTTCTCGTATAAAAACTTAACCCTAAATTCCCTCCTCGGCCCCTGCATCGTGTCCCACAGCACGTCGCCACCCCTCGTCCCTCCCACAGCTCGTAAACCTTAATAAAATAAAATAAAATAAACTATAGTAACTACAATAAATAAACCTTAATAAATTAAGTATGTGCCCCCTGAAAGACGGCGAAGAAGAGGACGATGACAACTATGTGCCCCCTGAATACGGTGATGCTGCAACGGGGGAAGCTGCTGAAGATCAAGAGGAACCAGATGATGTGCCCAATGATGCTGCAAGGGGGGAAGCTGCTGAAGATCAAGAGGAACCAGTGCCCGATGATGATGATCTCCGCCGGGTCATAGTCGATGCAAGGACGCAATGCGAAAGTCAAAAGGAGAAGCTGAAGTTCGATCGCATGTTAGAGGATCACAAAAAAGGGTTGTACCCCAATTGCGAAGATGGCAACACAAAGCTCGGTACCGTACTGGAATTGCTGCAGTGGAAGGCAGAGAATGCTGTGCCTGACAAAGGATTTGAGAAGCTATTGAAAATATTGAAGAAGAAGCTTCCAAAGGATAACGAATTGCCCGACAGTACATACGCAGCAAAGAAGGTCGTATGCCCTCTAGGATTGGAGGTGCAGAAGATACATGCATGCCCTAATGACTGCATCCTCTACCGCGGTGCGTACAAGGATCTGAACGCATGCCCGGTATGCGGTGCATTGCGGTATAAGATCAGACGAGATGACCCTGGTGATGTTGACGGCGTGCCCCCAGGAAGAGGGTTCCTGCGAAGGTGATGTGGTATGCTCCTATAATACCACGGTTGAAACGTCTGTTCGGAAACGAAGAACATGCCAAGTTGATGCGATGGCACAGTGAGGACAATAAGAAAGACGGGAAGTTGAGAGCACCCGCTGACGGGTCGCAGTGGAGAAAAATCGAGAGAAAGTACTGGGCTGAGTTTGCAGCTGACCCAAGGAATGTATGGTTTGGTTTAAGCGCGGATGGCATTAATCCTTTCGGGGAGCAGAGTAGCAATCACAACACCTGGCCTGTGACTCTATGTATGTATAACCTTCCTCCTTGGATGTGCATGAAGTGGAAGTTCATTATGATGCCAGTTCTCATCCAAGGCCCTAAGCAACCCGGCAACGACATTGATGTGTACCTAAGGCCATTAGTTGAAGAACTTTTATAGCTGTGGAATGGAAACGGTGTACGTACGTGGGATGAGCACAAACATGAGGAATTTAACCTGCACGCGTTGCTGTTTGTAACCATCAATGATTGGTCCGCTCTCAGTAACCTTTCAGGACAGACAAACAAGGGATACCACGCATGCACGCACTGTTTAGATGACACTGAAAGTATATACCTGGACAAAAGCAGGAAGAATGTGTACCTGGGCCATCGTCGATTTCTTCCGACCAACCATCAATGTCGAAAGAAAGGCAAGCATTTCAAAGGCGAGGCAGATCACCGAAAGAAGCCCGCCATGCGTACCGGTGATCACGTACTTGCTATGGTCAATGATTTACACGTAATCTTTGGAAAGGGTCCCGGCGGACTAGCTGTTCCGAATGACGCTGAGGGACAGGCACCCATGTGGAAGAAGAAATCTATATTTTGGGACCTACCCTACTGGAAAGAGCTAGAGGTCCGCTCTTCAATCGACGTGATGCACGTGACGAAGAACCTTTGCGTGAACCTGCTAGGCTTCTTGGGCGTGTATGGGAACACAAAAGATACACCTGAGGCACGGGAGGACCGGCAACGTTTGCACGAAAAAGACGGCATGCCTCCGAAGCAGTATGAAGGTCCTGCCAGCTACGCTCTTACGAAAGAAGAGAAAGAAATCTTCTTTGAATGCCTGCTCAGTATGAAGGTCCCGACTGGCTTCTCGTCAAATATAAAGGGAATAATAAATATGCCAGAGAAAAAGTTCCAGAACCTAAAGTTTCATGACTGCCACGTGATTATGACGCAACCGCTTCCGGTTGCATTGAGGGGGCTTCTACCGGAAAACGTCCGATTAGCCATTGTGAAGCTATGTGCATTCCTCAATGCAATCTCTCAGAAGGTGATCGATCCAGAAATCATACCAAGGCTAAGGAGTGATGTGGCGCAATGTCTTGTCAGTTTCGAGCTGGTGTTCCCACCATCCTTCTTCAATATCATGACGCACGTCCTAGTTCATCTAGTCAACGAGATTGTCATTCTGGGGCCCGTATTTCTACACAATATGTTCCCCTTTGAGAGGTTCATGGGAGTCCTAAAGAAATATGTCCGTAACCGTGCTAGGCCAGAAGGAAGCATCTCCATGGGCCATCAAACAGAGGATGTCATTGGGTTTCGTGTTGACTTCATTCCTGGCCTTAAGAAGATAGGTCTCCCTAAATCGCGGTATGAGGGGAGACTGACTGGAAAAGGCACGCTTGGAGGGGGGGACTCAATAATATGCAGGGACGGATATTCTTGGTCTCAAGCACACTACACAGTTCTACAGAACTCTACCTTGGTGACCCCGTATGTCGATGAACACAAGAACAGTCTGCGCTCCAAACACCCGGAGCAGTGTGACGACTGGATTACATGTGAACACATTAGGACTTTCAGCAGTTGGTTGGAAACACGTCTCAGAGGTGACACCACTGTTTGTGATGAGTTGTACTCGTTGTCCAGGGGACCATCTTCGACTGTATTGACTTACAAAGGATACGAGATAAATGGGAATACATTTTACACGATCGCCCAAGATCAAAAGAGCACCAACCAAAACAGCAGTGTCCGCTTTGATGCAGCAACCGAGAGGGGAAAGGACACATATTATGGTTACATAATGGACATATGGGAACTTGACTACGGACATGATTTTAAGGCCCCTTTGTTTAAGTGCAAATGGGTCAATCTGTCAGGAGGTGGGGTACAGGTAGACCCACAGTACGGAATGACAACAGTGGATCTGAACAATCTTGTTGGGGATCGTAGCAGAATTTTAAAATTTTCTACGCATCACCAAGATCCATCTCTGGAGTATACTAGCAACGAGGGGAAAGGAGTGCATCTACATACCCTTGTAGATCGCGAGCGGAAGCGTTCCAATGAACGAGGTTGATGGAGTCGTACTCGCCGTGATCCAAATCACCGATGACCGAGTGCCGAACGGACGGCACCTCCGCGTTCAACACACGTACGGAGCAGCGACGTCTCCTCCTTCTTGATCCAGCAAGGGGGAAGGAGAGGTTGATGGAGATCCAGCAGCACGACGGCGTGGTGGTGGATGTAGCGGGATCTCGGCAGGGCTTCGCCGAGCTTCTACGAGAGGGAGAGGTGTTGTAGGGGAGGAGGGAGGCGCCAAAGGCTGTAGTACTGCTGCCCTCCCTCCCCCCTTTATATAGGCCCCTTGGGAGGGGGGGGGGGCGCCGGCCAAGACCCATCTACATGGGGGGGGGGGCGGCGGCCAGGGGGGAGACATGCCCCCCAAGGCAAGTGGGGCGCCTCCCCACCCTAGGGTTTCCAACCCTAGGCGCAGGGGGAAGGCCCATGGGGGGTGCCCCAGCCCACTAAGGGCTGGGTCCCTTCCCACTTCAGCCCATGGGGCCCTCCGGGATAGGTGGCCCCACCCGGTGGACCCCCGGGACCCTTCCGGTGGTCCCGGTACAATACCGGTGACCCCCGAAACTTTCCCGGTGGCCGAAACTTGACTTCCTATATATAATTCTTCACCTCCGGACCATTCCGGAACTCCTCGTGACGTCCGGGATCTCATCCGGGACTCCGAACAACTTTTGGGTTTCCGCATACTCATATCTCTACAACCCTAGCGTCACCGAACCTTAAGTGTGTAGACCCTACGGGTTCGGGAGACATGCAGACATGACCGAGACGCCTCTCCGGTCAATAACCAACAGCGGGATCTGGATACCCATGTTGGCTCCCACATGTTCCACGATGATCTCATCGGATGAACCACGATGTCGAGGATTCAATCAATCCCGTATACAATTCCCTTTGTCAATCGGTATGTTACTTGCCCGAGATTCGATCGTCGGTATCCCAATACCTTGTTCAATCTCGTTACCGGCAAGTCTCTTTACTTGTACCGTAATGCATGATCCCGTGACTAACTCCTTAGTCACATTGAGCTCATTATGATGATGCATTACCGAGTGGGCCCAGAGATACCTCTCCGTCATACGGAGTGACAAATCCCAGTCTCGATCCGTGCCAACCCAACAGACACTTTCGGAGATACCCGTAGTGTACCTTTATAGTCACCCAGTTATGTTGTGACGTTTGGCACACCCAAAGTACTCCTACGGTATCCGGGAGTTGCACTATCTCATGGTCTAAGGAGAAGATACTTGACATTGGAAAAGCTCTAGCAAACGAACTACACGATCTTTGAGCTATGCTTAGGATTGGGTCTTGTCCATCACATCATTCTCCTAATGATGTGATCTCGTTATCAATGACATCCAATGTCCATAGTCAGGAAACCATGACTATCTGTTGATCAACGAGCTAGTCAACTAGAGGCTTACTAGGGACACGTTGTGGTCTATGTATTCACACATGCATTACGATTTCCGGATAACACAATTATAGCATGAACAATAGACAATTACCATGAACAAAGAAATATAATAGTAACCATTTATTATTGCCTCTAGGGCATATTTCCAACAGTCTCCCACTTGCACTAGAGTCAATAATCTAGTTACATTGTGATGAATCGAACACCCATTGCGTCCTGGTGTTGATCATGTTTTGCTCTAGGGAGAGGTTTAGTCAACGGATCTGCTACATTCAGGTCCGTATGTACTTTACAAATATCTATGTCTCCATTTTGAACACTTTCACGAATGGAGTTGAAGCGACACTTGATATGCCTGGTCTTCCTGTGAAACCCGGGCTCCTTGGCAAGGGCAATAGCTCTAGTGTTGTCACATAAGAGAGTCATCGGGCCCGACGCATTGGGAATCACCCCTAGGTCGGTAATGAACTCCTTCATCCGGACTGCTTCCTGTGCTGCCTCCGAGGCTGCCATGTATTCCGCTTCACATGTAGATCCCGCCACGACGCTTTGCTTGCAACTGCACCAGCTTACTGCTCCTCCATTCAAAATATACACGTATCCGGTTTGTGACTTCGGGTCATCCAGATCTGTGTCGAAGCTAGCGTCGACGTAACCCTTTACGACGAGCTCTTCGTCACCTCCATAAACGAGAAACATATCCTTAGTCCTCTTCAGGTACTTTAGGATATTCTTGACCGCTGTCCAGTGTTCCATGCCGGGATTACTTTGGTACCTTCCTACCAAACTTACGGCAAGGTTTACATCAGGTCTGGTACACAGCATGGCATACATAATAGACCATATGGCTGAGGCATAGGGGATGACACTCATCTTTTCTCTATCTTCTGCCGTGGTCGGGCATTGAGCCGTGCTCAATTGCACACCTTGCAATACAGGCAAGAACCCCTTCTTGGACTGATCCATATTGAACTTTTTCAATATCTTGTCAAGGTACGTACTCTGTGAAAGACCAATGAGGCGTCTTGATCTATCTCTATAGATCTTGATGCCTAATATATAAGCAGCTTCTCCAAGGTCCTTCATTGAAAAACACTTATTCAAATAGGCCTTTATACTTTCCAAGAATTCTATATCATTTCCCATCAATAGTATGTCATCCACATATAATATGAGAAATGCTACAAAGCTCCCACTCACTTTCTTGTAAACACAGGCTTCTCCATAAGTCTGTGTAAACCCAAACGCTTTGATCATCTCATAAAAGCGAATGTTCCAACTCCGAGATGCTTGCACCAGCCCATAGATTGAGCGCTGGAGCTTGCATACTTTGTTATCATTCTTAGGATCGACAAAACCTTCCGGCTGCATCATATACAATTCTTCCTTAAGGAAGCCGTTAAGGAATGCCGTTTTGACGTCCATCTGCCAAATCTCATAATCATAGTATGCGGCAATTGCTAACATGATTCGGACGGACTTCAGCTTCACTACGGGTGAGAAAGTCTCATCGTAGTCAACCCCTTGAACTTGTCGATAACCCTTAGCGACAAGTCGAGCCTTATAGATGGTCACATTACCATCCGCGTCTGTCTTCTTCTTAAAGATCCATTTGTTTTCTATGGCTCGCCGATCATCGGGCAAGTCAGTCAAAGTCCATACTTCATTTTCATACATGGATCCTATCTCGGATTTCATGGCTTCTAGCCATTTGTCGGAATCCGGGCCCGCCATCGCTTCTTCATAGTTCGAAGGTTCACCGTTGTCTAACAACATGATTTCCAGGACAGGGTTGCCGTACCACTCTAGTGCGGAACGTGTCCTTGTGGACCTACGAAGTTCAGTAGTAACTTGATCCGAAGCCTCATGATCATCATCATTAACTTCCTCCCCAGTCGGTGTAGGCACCACAGGAACATCTTCCCGCGCTGCGCTACTTTCCGGTATGGAAGGGGTGACTATCACCTCATCAAGTTCCACTTTCCTCCCACTTACTTCCTTCGAGAGAAACTCTTTCTCCAGAAAGGACCCGTTCTTGGCAACGAAGTTCTTGCCTTCGGATCTGAGGTAGAAGGTATACCCAATAGTTTCCTTAGGGTATCCTATGAAGACACATTTCTCTGACTTGGGTTCGAGCTTTTCAGGTTGAAGTTTCTTGACATAAGCATCGCATCCCCAAACTTTTAGAAACGATAGCTTAGGTTTCTTCCCAAACCATAATTCATACGGCGTCGTCTCAACGGATTTCAACGGAGCCCTATTTAAAGTGAATGCGGCAGTCTCTAAAGCATAGCCCCAAAATGAGAGCGGTAAATCGGTAAGAGACATCATAGATCGCACCATATCCAATAGAGTGCGATTACGACGTTCGGACACACCGTTTCGCTGAGGTGTTCCAGGCGGCGTGAGTTGTGAAACGATTCCACATTTCCTTAAGTGCGCATCAAATTCGTGACTTAAATATTCTCCACCACGATCTGATCGTAAGAATTTTATTTTTCTGTCACGTAGATTCTCAACCTCACTTTGAAATTCCTTGAACTTTTCAAAGGTTTCAGACTTGTGTTTCATTAGGTAGACATACCCATATCTACTTAAGTCATCAGTGAGAGTGAGAACATAACGATATCCTC
The DNA here is from genome assembly GCF_018294505.1 of Triticum aestivum. NCBI lineage: Eukaryota > Viridiplantae > Streptophyta > Magnoliopsida > Poales > Poaceae > Triticum > Triticum aestivum. The sequence goes on along the minus strand of NC_057808.1, from coordinate 552,700,390 downwards.
CGCGAGCCTCAACACTCGTTGGACCGCACACATCGGTATGTATGATTTCCAATAAGTTGGTTGCTCGCTCCATTGTTCCGGAGAACGGAGTCTTGGTCATCTTACCCATGAGGCATGGTTCGCACGTGTCAAATGATTAGTAATCAAGAGACTCCAAAAGTCCATCTGCATGGAGCTTCTTCATGCGCTTGACACCAATGTGACCAAGGCGGCAGTGCCACAAGTATGTGGGACTATCGTTATCAACTTTACATCTTTTGGTATTCACACTATGAATATGTGTGACATCACGTTCGAGATTCATCAAGAATAAACCATTGACCAGCGGGGCATGACCATAAAACATATCTCTCATATAAATAGAACAACCATTATTCTCGGATTTAAATGAGTAGCCATCTCGAATTAAACGAGATCCAGATACAATGTTCATGCTCAAAGCTGGCACTAAATAACAATTATTGAGGTTTAAAACTAATCCCGTAGGTAGATGCAGAGGTAGCGTGCCGACGGCGATTACATCGACCTTGGAACCATTCCCGACGCGCATCGTCACCTCGTCCTTTGCCAGTCTCCGTTTATTCCGCAGTTCCTGTTTTGAGTTACAAATATGAGCAACCACACCGGTATCAAATACCCAGGAGCTACTAGGAGTACTGGTAAGGTACACATCAATTACATGTATATCACATATACCTTTGGTGTTGCCGGCCTTCTTGTCCGCTAAGTATTTGGGGCAGTTCCGCTTCCAGTGACCACTTCCCTTGCAATAAAAGCACTCAGTCTCAGGCTTGGGTCCGTTCCTTGGCTTCTTCCCAGTAACTGGCTTACCGGGCGCGGCAACTCCCTTTCCGTCCTTCTTGAAGTTCTTCTTACCCTTGCCCTTCTTGAAGTTGGTGGTTTTATTCACCATCAACACTTGATGTTCTTTTCTGATCTCCACCTCCGCTGATTTCAGCATTGAATATACCTCGGGAATGGTCTTTTCCATCCCCTGCATATTGAAGTTCATCACAAAGCTCTTGTAGCTTGGTGGAAGCGACTGAAGGATTCTGTCAATGACCGCGTCATCCGGGAGATTAACTCCCAGCTGAGACAAGCGGTTGTGTAACCCAGACATTCTGAGTATATGCTCACTAACAGAACTATTTTCCTCCATTTTACAGCTGAAGAACTTGTCGGAGACTTCATATCTCTCGACCCGGGCATGAGCTTGGAAAACCATTTTCAGCTCTTCGAACATCTCATATTCTCCATGCTTCTCAAAACGCTTTTGGAGCCCCGGTTCTAAGCTGTAAAGCATGCCGCACTGAACAAGGGAGTAATCATCAGCACGTGATTGCCAAGCATTCATAACGTCTTGGTTCTCTGGGATTGGTGCTTCACCTAGCGGTGCTTCTAGGACATAATCTTTCTTGGCAGCTATGAGGATGATCCTCAGGTTCCGGACCCAGTCCGTATAGTTACTGCCATCATCTTTCAGCTTGGTTTTCTCTAGGAATGCGTTGAAGTTGAGGACAACGTGGGCCATTTGATCTACAAGACATATTGTAAAGATTTTAGACTAAGTTCATGATAATTAAGTTCATCTAATCAAATTACTCAATGAACTCCCACTCAGATAGACATCCCTCTAGTCATCTAAGTGAAACATGATCCGAGTTAACTAGGCCGTGTCCGATCATCACGTGAGACGGACTAGTCAAGATCGGTGAACATCTCCATGTTGATCGTATCTTCTATACGACTCATGCTCGACCTTTCGGTCCTCCGGGTTCCGAGGCCATGTCTGTACATGCTAGGCTCGTCAAGTCAACCTAAGTGTATTGCGTGTGTTCCGAGGCCATGTCTGTACATGTTAGGCTCGTCAACACCCGTTGTATGCGAACGTTAGAATCTATCACACCCGATCATCACGTGGTGCTTCGAAACAACGAACCTTCGCAACGGTGCACAGTTAGGGGGAACACTTTCTTGAAATTATCATAAGGGATCATCTTACTTACTACCGTCGTTCTAAGCAAATAAGATGCAAAACATGATAAACATCACATGCAATCAAATAGTGACATGATATGGCCAATATCATTTTGCTCCTTTGATCTCCATCTTCGGGGCACCATGATCATCTTCGTCACCGACATGACACCATGATCTCCATCATTGTGTCTTCATGAAGTTGTCACGCCAACGATTACTTCTACTTCTATGGCTAACGCGTTTAGCAATAAAGTAAAGTAATTTACATGGCGTTATTCAATGACACGCAGGTCATACAAAAAATAAAGACAACTCCTATGGCTCCTGCCGGTTGTCATACTCATCGACATGCAAGTCGTGATTCCTATTACAAGAATATGATCAATCTCATACATCACATATATCATTCATCACATCTTCTGGCCATATCACATCACATAGCACATGCTGCAAAAACAAGTTAGACGTCCTCTAATTGTTGTTGCAAGTTTTTACGTGGCTTGTATAGGTTTCTAGCAAGAACGTTTCTTACCTACGTAAAACCACAACGTGATGTGCCAATTTCTATTTACCCTTCATAAGGACCCTTTTCATCGAATCCGTTCCGACTAAAGTGGGAGAGACAGACACCCGCTAGCCACCTTATGCAACTAGTGAATGTCAGTCGGTGGAACCTGTCTCACGTAAGCGTACGTGTAAGGTCGGTCCGGGCCGCTTCATCCCACAATACCGCCGAAACAAGATAAGACTAGTAGCAGCAAGAAGAATTGGCAACATCTACGCCCACAACTGCTTTGTGTTCTACTCGTGCATAGTAACTACGCATAGGCCTGGCTCATGATGCCACTGTTGGGGATCGTAGCAGAATTTTAAAATTTTCTACGCATCACCAAGATCCATCTATGGAGTATACTAGCAACGAGGGGAAGCGTTCTAATGAACGAGGTTGATGGAGTCGTACTCGCCGTGATCCAAATCACCGATGACCGAGTGCCGAACGGACGGCACCTCCGCGTTCAACACACGTACGGAGCAGCGACGTCTCCTCCTTCTTGATCCAGCAAGGGGGAAGGAGAGGTTGATGGAGATCCAGCAGCACGACGGCGTGGTGGTGGATGTAGCGGGATCTCGGCAGGGCTTCGCCGAGCTTCTACGAGAGGGAGAGGTGTTGCAGGGGAGGAGGGAGGCGCCAAAGGCTGTAGTACTGCTGTCCTCCCTCCCCCCCTTTATATAGGCCCCTTGGGAGGGGGGGCGCCGGCCAAGACCCATCTACATGGGGGGGCGGCGGCCAGGGGGGAGACTTGCCCCCCAAGGCAAGTGGGGCGCCTCCCCACCCTAGGGTTTCCAACCCTAGGCGCAGGGGGAAGGCCCATGGGGGGTGCCACAGCCCACTAAGGGCTGGTTCCCTTCCCACTTCAGCCCATGGGGCCCTCCGGGATAGGTGGCCCCACCCGGTGGACCCCCGGGACCCTTCCGGTGGTCCCGGTACAATACCGGTGACCCCCGAAACTTTCCCGGTGGCCGAAAGTTGACTTCCTATATATAATTCTTCACCTCCGGACCATTCCGGAACTCCTCGTGACGTCCGGGATCTCATCCGGGACTCCGAACAACTTTCGAGTTTCCGCATACTCATATCTCTACAACCCTAGCGTCACCGAACCTTAAGTGTGTAGACCCTACGGGTTCGGGAGACATGCAGACATGACCGAGACGCCTCTCCGGTCAATAACCAACAGCGGGATCTGGATACCCATGTTGGCTCCCACGTGTTCCACGATGATATCATCGGATGAACCACGATGTCGAGGATTCAATCAATCCCGTATACAATTCCCATTGTCAATCGGTATGTTACTTGCCCGAGATTCGATCGTCGGTATCCCAATACCTTGTTCAATCTCGTTACCGGCAAGTCTCTTTACTCATACCGTAATGCATGATCCCGTGACTAACTCCTTAGTTACATCGAGCTCATTATGATGATGCATTACCAAGTGGGCCCAGAGATACCTCCGTCATACGGAGTGACAAATCCCAGTCTCGATCCGTGCCAACCCAACAGACACTTTCAGAGATACCCGTAGTGTACCTTTATAGTCACCTAGTTACGTTGTGACATTTGGCACACCCAAAGTACTCCTACGGTATCCGGGAGTTGCACGATCTCATGGTCTAAGGAGAAGATACTTGACATTGGAAAAGCTCTAGCAAACGAACTACATGATCTTTGAGCTATGCTTAGGATGGGTCTTGTCCATCACATCATTCTCCTAATGATGTGATCCCGTTATCAATGACATCCAATGTCCATAGTCAGGAAACCATGACTATCTGTTGATCAACGAGCTAGTCAACTAGAGGCTTACTAGGGACACGTTGTGGTCTATGTATTCACACATGCATTACGATTTCCGGATAACACAATTATAGCATGAACAATAGACAATTACCATGAACAAAGAAATATAATAATAACCATTTATTATTGCCTCTGGGGCATATTTCCAACAAATCTTGGGTACACTGACGAACCGTTCGTCCTAGCCAATGATGTGGCACAGGTTATCTATGTGAAGGACATGTCTACCAGACCGAGGAAAAGAAAAGATAAGGAAGCAAATACATCATACGATGAGCCAAAGCGGCACATAGTTCTTTCAGGAAAAAGGGACATTGTGGGAGTGGAGGGCAAGACAGACATGTCTGAAGATTATGAAAAGTTTCATGAAATTCCTCCCTTCAAAGTCAAGGATGACCCAAGCATCCTAATAAACGATGAAGATTATCCATGGTTACGGCGCAATAAGCAAATGACACAAGCGAAGAAAAAGTGAAGACTTTCTCCCGCAACTATTATGATGATACCATGCCAACTTTTTAATAGACGAGTATGATACCATTGTCCGTTTTGTACAAGAAGTGCATCTAGTTTTTGCCATAACCCTCTCAACTTTCTTGCACATGCTATGTGGATGAAATGATGATACCATGCCAACTTTCAACCTTTTCAGAGTTCATTTGAAATGCTTTTCAATTTTAGGGTCTTATAGCTCAAAATAATTAGTAAATGCATGAAAAATAACAGGCCGCGAGGTGGGACTAAACTCACCACCACGCCGCTGTGCAAGGCCATTGGTCCCGGTTGGTGGCACGAACCGGGACCAATTCCACCCTTTGGTCCCTGTTGGTGCCACGAACCGGTACTAATGAGGCTGTGGCCCCACGAGCACCTTTAGTACCTGTTCGTGGCACGAACCGGTACTAGAGTTTCTTACTAGCTAAGCAGTTTTTTAGTCCCACCTCGCTAGCTGAGAGGCACTAGGAGTGGTTTATAAGCCCTGAGTGCAGAGACGATGAAGAAGAGGCGCAATGCTCACGTTGCTTAGCTTCAAGCCTTGAGGAATAAGGTAGACTGCATCGAGCTATGTGCAGTGCAGTCTACACTATTCCGAAAGGCTTGAAGCAAATCAACGCGCATTGCGCCTCTTTTTTATTTTTAATCATTAAAAGCACAAAGAATTTTCTTAAAGAACTTTTTTTGATAGAAACTTTAATAGCAGAAAGAATTATCATAAAGTAAAATAAATAAGTAATTAGAAACAAAATAAAATAAAATAAATAAGTTTTTTGTTGTAAGTAGAAACAAAACAAAATAAATATAGCAAAAAAGAAAACAAAAAAACTAAGTACAGCAAAAAGAATTTCCATAAAGAACTAATGGCACTAATAGAAAGTTTATATTTTTTCTAAAACTAATGGCACTAACAGACAGTTTATAATTTTGCTGACCTAAAAGCAAAAAGAATTAAAAGATAAAGCAAAAAACAAAAGAAAATAAATAATGCAAAAAACAAAACCAAAAAACTGGATTTTTTTTAAAAAAACTGCCACCTATTGGGCCACCACGGCCTGAATACGACTAGAAACCCAACCTGGACCAGGATTCAGGCCCGCAGAAGGCCCAATAGGCCCACAGACAGCACAGTGTGACATTAGGCCCGTAAGCCTGCATTTGAGAGGAGCTCGAGAGAGCAGCCGCAGTGGGGCTTATAAACCACTCCGAGCCCCTCTCAACTAGAGAGGTGGGACTAAACTTTTGGCCGCGGGCAGCGCAAGGCCTTTGGTCCCGGTTGGTGGCACCAACCGGGACCAATGCCCCCCCTTTAGTCCCGGTTGGTGCCACCAACCGAGACCAAAGGCCGCCGCTTCCCGCCCTTTGGGCTGCTGAAAAGGGACCTTTGGTCCCGGTTGGTGGCACCAACCGGGACTAAAGGGTGGCATTGGTCCCGGTTGGTGCCACCAACCGGGACCAAAGGTGTGCCTATATAAGCCAACACTTGGGAAATTTTCGGATACCTCGCCAGTTGCCCCCGACGCCGCCAGGCTGCCCGTGCTCGCCGTCGCCGCCCGCTCCTCGTCGCCGTCGCCCCGCGCCCTTGCCTCGACGGGTCGCCGCCCGGTGCTCGTCGCCGTCGCCCTGCCCCCACGCGCCGCCCCGCCTCGTGCTCCCCTGCTCACGCGCGCCGCCTCGGCGCCCCGAGCCCCCCTGCCCGGCCCGCGCGTGCTCGCCGGCGCCCTCGCCGCCCCCGCCCCGTCCCGCCCCCGCGCGCCGGCGCCCTCGCCGCCCCCGCCGTCGCCATCGTCCTAGCCGTCCCCGCTGTGAGAGCCGCCGCCCCGGCTCTGTTTTTTTATTAGTTAATTGTTTTTTGATCATATATATATAATGTATATGTGTATGTATGTGGCTATATGTTTTTGTTCATATGTGGCTATATGTTTTTTATTTTTATTAGTTTAATTTTTTTGTTCATATGTGATGTATATGTGTATGTGGCTATAATGTATATGTGAACAAAAAAATTTGTATGTATGTAGATGTTCAAAATGTATGAATATATATGTCAAAAATGTTTTTTTGTTCATAGAAAGTTTTTTGTTCATATATAGAAAGTTTTTATATATGACAATGGATATATATTCGATATATATGAGAAATGATGATCCACATGGAAAAGTTTTATATATGCAAAAGTTACAATTTTAGAAAAGTTTTATATATCTAGCTAGGAAGGGAAGAAGAAGAAAAAGAAGGATAGGAAAGAAGAAAATAAGAAGAGGAAAGAAAGAAGAAGAGGAGAGGAAGAAGAGGAGAAATAAATAAGAAGAGGAAAAAAGAAGAAAAGAAGAGGAGAAGAAGAAAGGAATAGAGGAGAAGAAGAAAAAAATAGAAAATATTCTATTTTTTCTTCTTCTCCTCTATTCCTTTCTTCTTCTCCTCTTTTTTTTTTATTTTTTTTTTTTCAATCTTTTCCTCTATTCCTTTCTTCTTTTCTCCTCTTTTTATTTCTTCTTCATTTTCTTATTTTTTATCGGGTCTGTCGTCGTCGATATATACCCCTCCCGATAACTTCAACACGAGGGGGGATAACTTCAACACGAGGGGGGGTCGATATACCCCCTCCCCGATAACATTATTTTCCCGTGTATATATGTCGTCGTTGTCGATATAACCCCCTCCTGATAACTTCAACACGTGGGGGGGGGGTCGATATACCCCCTCCCCGATAACATTATTTTCCCGTGTATGTATGTCGTCGTTGTCGATATTACCCCCTCCCGATAACTTCAACACGAGGGGGGATAACTTCAACACGAGGGGGGGTCGATATACCCCCTCCTCGATAACATTATTTTCCCATGTATGTATGTCGTCGTTGTCGATATAACCCCCTCCCGATAACCAACACGTGGGGGGGGGGTCGATATACCCCCTCCCCGATAACATTATTTTCCCGTGTATGTATGTCGTCGTTGTCGATATATATAACTCCCTCCCAGATAACTTCGACATGATGGACGGTCGATATGTATACCCCCTCTCGACCGTGATAACTTATACCACGGGAGCACCCCCCGGCCCTCTCGCTCGACCAAAACTCTCGAGGACACCCAAACCCTAGAAAAAAACGATGTCGGTCTCCTTCCCCCTCCCGCCGCGCCCCTACCCTTGAAGCGTTGCCTAGGCCACCCCAAACCCGGAATAAGCTAGGTCTACGTTTGCACTAATATATCCACCTGCTGTCATGTTTGTGTAATAATTGCCATGTTGTAATATTTGCAGAAACAATGGAGCACGGACGAGATGAGCAAGCAGAAGAGGTGTTGGGGGACATAATCTTAGCCGGAGGTGATATCTTGTCGTATCTTAACGACAATGATGGTCTGGAAGAACAGGGTGAAGAAGCAGGCTACGGTGATCGAAGAGTGGAGGAGGAAAGACATGATTATGATGGCTCCGGTGACCCAATGCTGGTGCAAGAAGGAGCCCGTGGTGACGGCTCCGGTGACCGAACAGAGTCCGGCCAGGTAAATATATTAGTTAAGCCTGTGCTGACTAGCTAATTGATGCATTCATTGTTTTGGTATGTACACATATTAATTAACACTCGTCTTTCTTCTTTTTTCTAGCCCTCCGGATCGAGCACAACTGCGGTAAAGAGACGAGGCCCGAAGAGAAAGTTGCGCTCGGATGAAAGGTTTGAGATCACAGCAATCGCGCGCGACGGCCAACCGATTGAACCCCTCCGGACAAAGGATGCTTTTGCTGCTCAGTGCGGGGTTCTAGTTAGGGACAAGATCCCGATCAGCATCCACCAATGGTATAAGCCTAAGAAGGAAGACCCTGAGGTGTCTTATGTCAATGATATGCAGAAAGATGATCTTTGGACTGAGCTGAAGGCAAATTTCACCCTACCGCCAGAGGAGGATCCGGAGAAGCCAGTTATAGAGCAATTAATCAAGTCTCATGCTCTTAAGAAGATGGCAGACCTATTCAGGAGGTGGAAGAATGAGCTGAAAACGTTTGTCGACAAAGAAGAGACACCAGAATTCATCGGCCGGTATGAGAAGATCAGAGATCACTGGCCCGCATTTGTGGCCCACAAGACATCGGAAAAGAGTAAGAAGATGTCAGCGACAAACAAGAAGAATGCTGCGAAGAAGAAGCTTCACCATCGCACGGGGTCAGGTGGCTACCTCAAAGCCCGGCCTAAGTGGGCCAAGTCTGAGAGGGATCTGCTTGATAAAGGGATCGAACCAGAGACAATGAACTGGCCAGACCGTTGCCGGACTTGGTTCTTCGGGGCTGGCGGAACCTTGGACCCTGTATCAGGGAGGTGTCGTTGGACGGACGAGCAACTTGCAATACCCGTCAAGAAGCTTAAGCACTATATCGATGCAGCGCAGCAAGGGACGTTCGTTCCAGACAGAGAGAACGACGAGCTCACAATGGCCCTCGGGAATCCTGAGCACCCTGGACGGACACGAGGCACGCCAGGCTCCGTTCCGTGGAAGGCTGGTTTTCCGGACGCGGGCGGTTACAAAACCCAGGAGAGGAGGAAAAAAGTGGAGCAGATCCAAATTCAGAAGCTGCACGAAAGGGTTCAAGCGCTAGAGGAACGAGACGGCAATCGAGATGCCGAAACTGCCCCCGAAGCTACACCGCCATCTCAGCGGAGAAGCAGCGTGGCTTCCACCGAGCTGCCTCAGCTGGAGCATGCGGCTCCTGCTAGCTACCCCGTGGATGCTATCACGGAGTCTCAACATTGCCACCTTATGGCGGAATGGCAGAACTTGAAAGTCAAGGCGGCTGTTGGCTCTGTTTTACCTACTGAACCCGGCGCAACCTACCACTGCCGGCCGATTCCAGAAGGATATGCTAGGGTGATGGTGGATGAAATAACGGAGGGATTTGAGGACCTCCAGCTTGACCACCCTACCGGTGAAGGGGAGACTCGGCTGGGTTTAGCTCTGAAGACTCCATGCCTATGGCGGAAGGAGCTCATCAAGCTTCCGAACTGGACGGCTCCGGCGAGTAAGGGCACTCCGCCTCCTCCTCCGCCTCCTCCTCCGGCGAGTGATCAGGGCACTCAGCCTCCTTCTCCGGCGCGTGGCGGCACTCCGCCTCCTTCTCCGCCAGCGCCGGCGCGCCAGAGCAGCCAGCCTCCTCCTTCTCCGCCTCGTCAGCAAGGGCGGAAGAGACCCGCCGCCGCTGCGGCTGCTCCGGCGCGTCGTAGTCCTTCTCCTCCGCCTCGTAAGCAAGGAAAGAAGACAGCCGCAGCCGCTCCGTCTGCTCTGCCGGCGTCTAGCAGTACAGCTGCCAGAGGCGGGAGGCAATACAGATTCGGTCCTTCTCTGAAGACTCCAGAGAAGTTACCATATGAGAGGACCGAGGAGGAGAACGCGAAGATCGTGCGAGCCGAAGTGAAGAACTTCTTTGAAGGGGTGAAAGCAAAGAAACATCCACCTCCGGAGGAGAAGGTAGATCCGGTGAAAGCAAAGCGCACTCTGGCTGCCCTGACAAAACCACCAAAGTCTCCGCCGAGAGGCAACTATGAGCGCGTTCTTGCAAAGACATATGCCGAAGCGGAGCGGTCGGGAAGTACTGTCAGTGATAAAAGGATGAAAGAACGACGAGCTGGGAAAAAAATTGCCCAGCTCGGCGAACAAGCGAACCAATCGTGCCCCCCGCTCAAGGTGTCAAAAGACATCGTCGCTAATGATCCGAGTATGGTGCCCGGTTATAGCAATCTTGGAGATTACCTGCCCGACGATGTACATTATGAAATCATGGAGGTGGACGAACACAAATACCATTACGGGAAGCCTCTCGTCAAAGATGTCAGATCTCTAAGCACGATGATGCGAAGACTACATGATTGGTACATGAAAACCTGCAGAGAGTCTGATGGGATGAGTACTTTGACGCTGAGAGTTAAACCGGAGCATGACCTCGTTGGAATTGAACTGCTGAATGTTCCATTTGAGGATTTCTTCCAGTTTTACAATCAAAAGGCCCTCGATAAAACAACGATCACTTGCTACTGTCTGTAAGTAGTACTACTTCTGTCATTAAGTCTCTCTATATAGGTCAGCTCTTTCATTGCATGTATTTATACTTATCCTCACTATATTATGCAGATTGAAGATCGCCGAATTGAAGAAAAGACAAATCGGTGATATTGGGTTCATTAACACAAATCTCATAGATGCATATACGGTTGAAAAACATCCCAAAGAAGCCGAGGCCAACTTGCTACAATCGTTGGTATTAAATCAAAACAAAGATATAATACTCTTTCCTTACAACTTCAAGTGAGTGTTACTGTCTTGTGCATATTCGGTTTCCCTTATTAGTCCAGGTTATGGTAATGTAATTGATGACTTATGCATGCATGCGCAGCTTCCACTATATTCTCCTAGAGATTAAGCTTGAGCCGGGAGTAGTAACCGTCTTAGACTCGAGACGAAAAGATCCCCAGGACTATGCGAACATGACTCAAATGCTCGAGAAGTAAGTTAAATCGATCATTATCCACCATATCAGCAACTTTGTTCATTTCCTGATATCAAGTAATTGTTTTCTTTGTCTGGCAGGGTTTGGAGAAAATTCACCTCAAAAGCTCCGGGACTGCCGAAGAAGCTGCAATTTAATCACCCGAAAGTAAGTACTATAGTAGCATGTTCCGCGCATCTCCTAGTGATTCAAGCGCTAGTTTCATCAATACCATTTAGCATGCTTGCTTATCAGTTTGATTGACCTCTATTTCTTGTAAAGTGGTTGTGGCAGGAACCCGGGAATAATTACTGTGGATACTACGTTTGCGAGTCCATCCGCTACCATACCTGTGAGCGGGGCTACACTGAAGAACAATATGAAGTGCGTAAGCAATAATATTCACAATTTTATTTTATTACCATCATTTGTGTTGAGTTTCATTTATTCATATATATATATATATATATATATATATATATATGTATTGACCCCCTTCTTCAAATTAGATGTTTCGGAAGCGGGATGAACTCCTAGCAGAAGATCGTATGCGAGGAATTCAAGAGGAATTGGCGGCATTCTTCCTTGACCACGTGATCGCTGAAACGGAGAATACTATGTGGACCCTGTGTTCCTACAATATAATTAGGAGATTGTATTGTAAGAGATAATTATTGTATATATGTAGCCGGTAGTGTCGGATAGATATACGAGAACTTGTTGTTCGACCAATATCTCGGAGAAGGAGAGGTGGTCGATATCACTTCTCTCTGTATGCATATGTTCATGACGATCTTCTGTTTCCTTCATTTGATTACTAGCTAGCGTGTCTACTCCTCTCCATACGTATATAGTACGTAGCGTCGACCAAGCACGGAGATAAGAGAGGACACTTCTCTCTATTAATTAGCTAGCTAACACAATATATGAAACACCTAAATTAACCCCCCAAAACCCCTAAACCACCCCCTTTCAAAAAAACAAAAACCTCAGCTCCTGCCAGCTGCTGACGCGTGGATGCCTATTGGTCCCGGTTGGTGACACCAACCGGGACAAAAGGCCCTGCCTATTGGTCCCGGTTGGTGGCACCAACCGGGACCAAAGGCCCTCCTGCCTGGGCTCCCCGCACCGGCCACGTGGACGGCCTTTAGTCCCGGTTCGTGTAAGAACCGGGACTAAAGGGCTAGGGCATTAGTAACGACCCTTTAGTCCCGGTTCCAGAACCGGGACTAAAGGCCCTTATGAACCGGGGTAAAAGCCCCTTTTCCTACTAGTGATCAAGAATCATGGAAGATACATCACATGGACGTAAAATCAGTGTTTTTGAAAAGTGAGTTAGAAGGAGATGTGTATGTGAACCAGCCACTAGGATTCATCAAAGAGGGAGAAGGTACTGAAGATACACAAAGTCTTGGATGTGTTACGACAAGGCCCTCGGGCATGGAATATCAAGATTGATCGAACTTTGATTTCTTTTGGATTTGAAAAAACCCCACTAGATCATGCAATATACAAGCAATGTGAAGGAAGAGATCGTCTACTAGTTTGCATCTACGTCGACAACCTATTGATTATTGGAGAAGAGATGAAGAGGTGATTGCAAACTTCAAGTTACAAATGAAGAAGTTTTTCAAGATGGATGATCTAGGTCTATTGAGTTACTACCTCAGGATCAAGGTGCAGCAAAATACAGAGGGGATCACACTATGCCAGGAGCCATATGCATGGAAGATACTTGAAAGTTGTGGCATGAAAGATTGCAATCCAATTGATGTTGAAACCTCGTCTTGAACCGAATAAGAAGAGTAAAGCACCTGCTGTAGATACAATGGAGTACAGAGCGTGGCCGGAAGCTTATAGTATCTTGTAAATACATGACCGGACTTGGCCTATTCTGTTAGCATAGTGAGTCGCTTCATGGAAGTACCCACAACGGAACATTGGGCAGATGTGAAAAATGTTAGAATTAAATCCAAGGTATGCAGGCGAACCACCGAGGAATAAGAAATCACAACACGATGACTATACCAAGATTTATTAAGGAGGTTCGGTAAACATGCCTACTCCCCGGGGAAATGACTACGGGCGATGTTCCCTAAGATACCGCAACACCGGCCACCTAGGCGTCGGCACATGTTGCCAGGTCCTCCTTGCTTGCCTGTCTCTATCTAGCCATCATGCGTTACAACGTGGGGGTGCCTCCTCATATATAAGAGGCTAAGGATATAGAGTGTTCGACTCCGACACTACACAATCCTACCCGCACCATAATCCCAAGTCCAAACGTAGCCCGACTCGTACACAATATTCGACACAAACTCAACAAACTCCACCTTGGTGAATATTCTCCGGCACCTTGAATTTGTGCATGCGTCAAACTTTCATGTACTCCAGACTTGTGTTGTCTTCTTTGTAGCTTACCGAGAGCTACTTGACGAGTCTGCCCTAGACCGTCCGCCTCTGTGGGACCTTGCTACTATTCCCGCAACTCCATTCTCCGTGACTCCACCTGTAGTAGTGCTCCCTTACAACTTGTAAATATGCAAAGCCGTCCTCCCTCCAATCATCATGGTCACCTTATCTTCCATGATTTTCATGGTCTTCTTATCCCGATCACAACGGAATACCATACCATCATCATGAAGAACTCCAAGGGAAATTATATCCCTCCTTAGCCCCGACACATGCCCGACTCCCCGAAGCACCCACTCAACTCCTTCAAACATCTTGATTTTGGTGTCACCTACTCCAGCAACACAATAATCTGTGTCATCGCCCACATAGCCTAAACCAAACTCATCAGACTTGTACGAAGAGAACCACTCCTAGTTGGGTGTCGCATGAAAAGCTAGCCGAATCTAACATCCACACTTCACCTTTGGTTGACCGCCTGGTTGATACTACGAGGGCATCACTACTGTTGTCTGAGTCATCACCATGAGTTGCCACCTTAGCACTTGCCCCACCATTGAGATCTGGATAGTCCTTTCTCATATGTCCCCATTGTTTACGCTTGTGACACAATACTTTCTTTTTCTTGTTCTTCCCTACCTCATATCCCTTCCGCCACTCCTCACCCTTGACTTTTTTTCTCATATTATAAGATAGCAATGCCGCAGTAATATCCTCATTCTTGACGGTCTCTTTGTCGTGCGTCAAAGTAGTGATCAAATGGTCATAGGACGATGGCAGTGAACAAAGAAGTAGAATCACCCTATCCTCGTCAAGAATCGCCACACCCAAGCATGCTACATCTGTCATGACTTGATTAAAGGTGTTAATGTACTCTACAAGATCTAACCCCTCATGCATCTTCAACCGATACAATTTTTGCTTCAGATACATCTTCAACCCAATCGGCCGACTCGCTCTCCTCCATCTCCCATAGGAAGATGTCGATTGGAAGTGCGCCGACACCATCATTGGGGACCATGCGCTGCCGCTCCCTCGTTGTCACTGTGGATGTCACAGCTCACCACTCATTGCCGAGCTTATTGACGTTGGTGAACCGCGTGCATATCTCCATCATCTTGTAGAACCCAGTGGTCGTCACATCCGCACCCCAAGATCAACGTCGCTCAACCTGGCCCCGTGTGGAACGGGTTGGCCATAACGGTGGAGCCAGAGCGGCTGGAGGGTGGAGGTGGATGCACTACTGGAATTAGCTTATTTGTCGTCTGCCAGTTCTTTGCCGTCTGCTGGCTGACGGCAAAGAAGGTCTTTGCCGTCCGCTTCAGGAAAACGGACGGCAAAGAACTGGCTGATGGCAAAGAAGGTCTTTGCCATCAACCTGTTCTTTGCCGTCCGCTGGCTGACGGCAAAGAGAGAGCTGGCCCCACTAAACGAGCTAATTGGAAAAAACTTAACGGCCCCCCTCTTTGCCGTCTACTAGTAGACGGCAAAGAGGAAACAAAGCGGACGACAAAGGGTGGGCGGACGGCAAAGATGTGACCTAACTAACGGCCGAGCCCCACCCCGCCGTTGCCCCACCTCCTCTATCCCTATCCCCTCTCTCTCTGCCCCACCCCTCTCTCTCCCGCTCGTCTCTCCCTCTCCCTCCCGCGAGAAGCTACGCCGGCCGATTCCGGCGAGCTCCGGCGGGATTCGACGATGCCCG
Source organism: Triticum aestivum (assembly GCF_018294505.1). Taxonomy (NCBI): domain Eukaryota; kingdom Viridiplantae; phylum Streptophyta; class Magnoliopsida; order Poales; family Poaceae; genus Triticum; species Triticum aestivum. The sequence goes on along the minus strand of NC_057808.1, from coordinate 552,684,956 downwards.
CCCCACAGCCGAGAGCCTCCCGACCCCGCGCCGCTGCGCCACCTCGCCTCCGCCCGCCGGTGCGCGCTGCCACCTCACCATTTCCCCTCACCCTTGTCTCCCTCGCTCAGATCCGCCGCCGGCGCCTCCTCCGCCAAGCCCGCCGCCCCCAAGGTCCGATCTTCCGCGTCCCTTCCCCTTCCTTCCCCGGCCCCGATCCTCTGTTTCTTTTCTTTTCTTGCCGATCTCCTTTTTTATGTTGGATTTGGAAGCGCATGCAAGGTCCATGGACGACATCGATGACGACGATGATGAGGACGAGGAGGAGGGGGAGGACGACCAAGACATGCGCGACCCCACCCCCGAGCCCGACGAGCTCGACGAGGACATCGTCGAGTCCGACCTCGAGTTCGACCACGACGGCGTCGTCCACCCTGACCACGATTACGCGCCACAGAAGGTCCCCTGCTCTGTTCACCCCCATCTCTGTTTCCTTGTTTCCATCGCCGTTCTGCTCTGCTCTGCTAGTCTAGATTCGCGGTCAACTCGCATCACAGCAAGCAGTAGTTATCGCTCCTGTTCTTGGCCCCTTCGGGGGTTCACAGTGGACTGACCGGATGCAGGAAATGTGCCAACTTCCTCTGGCAAAACCCTGCTGCCTTGCCCTAGATGTCTAAATTGTTGCCTTTTAGCCCAAGATTATGCTGTTTTCTTCTCTAACTTGTCACACACCACTGTCCTGCTCCAGTCTAGCTCTTTTATTACCACCTGCAACCAAGGATGTTCTTTTTTTCTTCTTTATTTAATGATGATGATTCGTCAATCCTCACTGCCCTCTTACTGTTCTAGTCTAGTTGTTCATAACCATGTCAGCCTAGCTGTTTATGACCATGATACCTTGCTCCACATTGTTGTTACCTGACACAGCCTAGGATTATACTGTTTTCTTGTCCACATGTCCAATGATATCTTGCGCAAGCAGACCGCTCTCAAGGTTGGTTCTTCATAATAACTTGTCTATCAACGCGCTTCTTCTGCTTCTAGAGGTTAATTAATTGTTCTGCCAAACAGACTGCTCTCAAGGGCTTGTGCTTATCTTGTGTATCAACGTTCTTGTTCTGCTTCTAGCACTGGGTCTGTCCCTTCTATTGAGGAAGCCGACTGGCAGACTGCTGCCGTCACTAAATCCCTAACGTTGGGGCCGTGTTAACTCCATTTGATTGTCAAATTGCTTAGATAACACAATTTGATTATGCTCATAGTGATTCTGGCATGCTATATTTTTCATTGCGGTGAATGGTATTCTCTTTTCCCACACAACATGATTTCCCCTTTTGGGGCCTCTTTGCTTCAAATTATTCCATATGATTGTAATATGCGGCCTTGAAAAACTCCTATGGTTTGTATGATGCACTCAAACATCCTGTCGATCATATTGTATCAAGAGAGGGCATGACATTGCAACCCAGTGATTGTCCTATTTATGAGTTTTTAGGTCCTGTGAACCAATTAGGCCCTTGGTCATTTCTTGAACTCAATCAGTAACTCATTTGTGGAAAAAACTTGACGATGTGTGTACCTGTGTGTTCTGTTCTGTTTTGAAGTGGATAACATTGCCCCGTGTTTCACTTGGAAATAACTTATGTTTGTTGAATAATAGGAATTTATGCACCATTTCTATTTGTTCATAACTCTTAAACTAGCACTGCTCTCCTTAAAATTTCTAATCAGGCTGACTGCTGTTTTGTGCTCCACAGATACAACGGTCCAGCAAGCTGCTATGGTGGTCAAGTGTGTGCTGCCTAGGAAAATAGATATTTAGTTTTAGGTCATTTCTTGTAATTTCAGATATGGAGTGCTTGTCTTTAGTTTTTGTTTTTACTTTGTGAAACTTGCTACCTATGGATAAAACTGTGTAATATTGATGAAACTATGTATATGTATGGATGAAACTTGCTACTATTGGTAACATGTGTTGGATATCCTATATTGGTATATATATATGTGTGTGTGTGTTTGATTTTCTGTGAAAATGAATGGATATAAAAAGAAACAGAACTAATGCCTACTTGGTCTCTTCAGATGGCAAAGAGCCTGCAGTCTTTGCCGTCAACGGCGGACGGCAAAGGCTGCCGTTAGACGCCTAACGGACTAACAGCGAATTTATTGCCGTTGGCTTTCTTTGCCATCCGCCGCTGATGGCAAAGGCCCCTTTGCCGTCCGCTTCAGAAAGCAGACGGGAAAGAAGCTCTTTACCTTAGCCTACTTTGCCGGAGTCTTTTGCCATCCTTGCCTTTGCCGTCTGCCGTGGCAGACGACAAAGTAGTTGATTCCTGTAGTGATGGGGGCGGCCCAATGGAGCCAATGTCCACGATTGCGGCTGCGGGGTAGAGGCTGGTGGCGACAACAACCGGGTTGAGGCAAAGGAGGGACAGCGCTAGGCACGGGCTGTGTCACGCCGCACTTTAACTTGGAGACAAAGATGCCAGTGGGGCGCAGAAAATATGCAAAACTAAGCCAAGTGTGTTGTATGGGACACTCGGCTTACATGTTTGGTATTTGCTTCAGAAAGAAAAGGCATATGTAAGCCGAGTATGCTGTTAAAGGGCACTCGTCCAATAGAGTCTGTCGTACCAAAACTGTTAAGTGCGGTGGGATTGGCCACGTGGCATGTACTTCGCCGAGCTTGACTTGTAGGCCGAGTTTTTTTTTTTTTTGAGAATATGCCGAGTTGCTCTTTGCAGAAATAACACTCAGCTTATGAAAACGCAGTAGACAAAATGTATATTTTCCATAGTGCAGCAGTACCAATCATAGACGCCGGCAAAACAAACTGTGATAAAAAGAGAAAACTGAGAGAAATGGAAAACAAAAAAAAGCTAAAGAAAAAAGTGAAAGTTTTACTGCAATAGCTAGAAGGCAGCTGGAGTTTCCACGTCTGCATGCAATTGCAAACGAAATCCCTTAGCGATATGAACTGCGCAAGCAATTCGGATACGAAGTGAAGACGGGAAGCACTCTATTAATTAAGGATGGTTTCCGTGCATCGATCGTTTGCGTGGCGAAGCCGTGCGTTTGACAGAGAGAGATCGATTGGATTAGATCGATCGTTTGCGTCCGCTTGACAGAGAGATCGTGCAGTGCATGGATGGAGACTCGCGTCGGTTTCCAAACGAGCTGAATCCCAGCTCGCTCGCTCCCTCAACGCGCGGTCGTTCTACGCTTACGTTGCAGCGCCACAACCACCACCTACAATACACCTTACGGACCGTATATACACTAGATGCGTACGCTAGCAATCCGTATACAAACTGAAGACGCTCCTGAGTCCGAAGCACTCTAGTAGTGTATTGATCAAGGAAGGCACGTACATAGCCCTGTGTCGCGATCCATCCATATATACCTACCTAGCTAGGGTTGCGCACCTACGTACCTTCCTCAGCTAGCTAGGGTTCCTTCCGATCGAGGCGACGAGAAGTACGTCCGCTAGCTAGCTCTGACGAGAAGTACGACGGGAAGGCGATTCAATATGGCCGGCCATGAGGAGATCTTTCCCGTCGGCTCCACCTTCAGTCCCCAGGATCACGAGCTCATCAACCAGTTCCTCCGCCAGAAGATCGCCGGAGCAGACCGCGGCCGCTTCAGCAGCTTCATCCACGAAGACGACGTCTACTCCGCGCCACCCGGGGACCTCATCGAGAACCGTGCCCACGCGCCTGGCTCCGACAAGGACGACGGGAAAGGAGGCGTGTGGTACTTCTTCTCACCGGTCCGTCGTCACCAGACCAAAGGTGGCCGCAGCGGAAGGCGACAGCGCGTCGTCGACGACGACGAGGGTTACAACTGGCACTCGGAGAAGAGCGAGCCCGTGCTAGACACTCAAGGTAAACGGGTCGGCCTCATCGACCAACTTTCCTTTGGGATCAAGAGGCCTGGAGCAGCTAGAACCAGGGTTGGGTGGTGCATGAAGGAGTACGGCCTCGACCACGACGACGAACAAGACGGTGCGGCCGGACTGGTGCTATGCAAGATCTACGTCTCACCCCACAAGAGGGAGATTACCTACGCGTCCGTAATCAACGCCCCCGGTTCCAAGAAGAAGAGGAAGGCGGCCGCCGACGTCCAACATCCAGAGGCTCCACGTCCCAAAACCCCACGCCGCCAAGAAATGACCATCCAAGAAGAAGAAGAAGAAGCCGGCGGGACGCTTCGGGAGTTCGAGCGTTCGTTCATGTCCGACCAAGACGAGACGTTGCCCCCTGGAGTTGTGGACGACGGCAGCGTGGATCCAGGCGGGTTTTTCACCAACATGCTTCCAGAATTAGGACTGACGCTCCAGGGAAATACTAAGGCGGCCGAGCATGGCAGCGACTGTACATTGGAGGAGTCCTTGGCCGGCAAACATGGCGACGTCCACCAAGGCGTTGAGACGACGGAGGAGGATGACGGCAGCTTCCAATGCACATGGGAGGAGCTGTTCGGCGACGACATGGAAGTGGCATGCCCTGCCCCGCCGACGGCGTCGTTGCACGTGAGGACCGAGTGTGCGTGTGTGTGACGGAAAGTGCGGAACTTGCATCCGAGTGTGCGTGTATGTCTTGTTGATTGCACATTGTTGATGAACAAGCCATCCATATGTGCAGCAGATTAAGTAATTTTATTCTTTTATCATATATTCATATTAGACTACGTAGTGATTAGTGATACAATTCCTCTGTTCCTAAGCGTGAAATAAATACTTGACAAATCAAAAACAAAATCTTGTCTGATGAGATCGGTGCATGTACTTTGCTGCAAGAACACCTAGCTCTAAAGCATTATGTTCATCGAAAAGTGTAAGCATTCCTTTTTCGTGTGTGTGAACAGGCCTAATCCCAGCCATTTCCATTAGTCATCATAAAGGATATACATCTGCCCAGCATACAAAGGTATCCGGGAAATGAGAACGGGAAGAAATGGGTTTAAAGCACTAACAAGAAACCCACCGTGCATTGACGGCGTCCACGCATGCACTATGGTGCAAAAACCTGATGGTGATGGCACCTAACCACTAGCCTAACAAGTTCAAAAGAGCCAACATCTAGCAATTCAGTAGCAAAAGAACGCAAACTAACAATATATGACCGCTAAAACGCCCATGAAGGCAACAATGGAAGTTCGATGTAGCAGTGTGAACATCTTGAGCAGCAGCACAAATCATAATCAGTTAATAACATTGTCTAAAAGCATTGCCACCCAATGTTTCAAAGGCCTCAACTTTCCCATCTTTCTTAGACTCGCCCATCTTTCTTCGTGAAATATATGTTCGATCCATAATCTTAGCCCGATCTTTCCGAACCCTAGCCTGCAAGCCAGCAGCATACAATGCGGGTGGTCCAATTGTTGGTTTGTCGACCACATCCCTACCTCTCCGGTCTCCCGAGAATATCGATCCGTGCTCCCTAGATCTTGAACTGGCGAGGGAGACCATGGCAAGGAAGGCCAGCAAGGTCCGAGTGGTGGACCGGTGGTGTCGTGGCAGCATCGCGTGCTTGTGCCATTCGTATCAAGCAGCCTAGTGTAGTGCTAATCGGACTGTTTTTTTTTGTTACAACAACCACAAAAGTTATAGCTACCTTGTACTCTCACTAAAGCATAATAATGAATAATCTCTTGCTTGAAATAAAAACTACATCATGTATATAGCCAAATTATCTTTAAGCTACTTCAGGAAACCATTAAGCTACCCATGTACTACAAAACTGATAAACTTAATATTTATCATCAAAAAAAGAAAGAAAAAATTAGTAGAAGTTTAAGCTCTAATGACCATTTAGGGTGGAATCGAACATTGCATAAAAATTAGTTTATCTTTTTTGTTTGGCAGTTGATTATTTAAGGTTTGACAATACACTCCTTGTACCGATGAAATTTGACCGAGTACCTTTGGCCTCCCAGGAGCCCTTCGAAGGATTGGAAGGTGCAAAAAGAATTCATGGGTTTCCTTTGGCATTGAGACGCATCATTAAGCCCCGGCATTACGGGAGTATTTGTTGCTGCAAAATTAGCAACACTATAGTAATCATCAATAGTCTTCTATCATGACCCCCCCACCCCCCTAATTCCATTGATGAAGGAAATGTTATGCTTGCAAGGTTTCCTGATACTTGGAATTCTCTACATATGCATGTCCTCACATCTAGATCCACAAATTGTCGCTCGCCATCTTCACCGCCTAACTCACTATGCTTTCATGTGGTCAATCCTCTCATACTCTAAAAAAGATGAGGCGCAAGAGCACACTGCACGATCGACCCGTACGCTCAAGAAACTTTGCCAGCTGACTAGAATTTGTCATATACGCAAATTGGGGAAGAGATATCACCAACATTTGAATAGAAAATGCTTGCTCTATTCCGGATGGACGGACACAGCCGGTTACTATGGTGGAATCGTTTTGGCTGCCAAAATTTGTTAAGATCGATTGAGCCGGCTCTTGGAGTTGCTTTGCTTTTCATTGACGCGAGCCATATGCATTGGACGAGATGATTTTATCTTTCCATTCAAGTTTTGAGGGAGGAATACGTGTACAACAGATCAATGCCAGTGTACACAAGACACCATCGCCGGTCGATCTGGCATCCACTTGGACACATTGCCTGCCTGCCACCTTTTCCTCTAACAGGGACCGCATTTTGTCTTCTGCTACAACACTCCTCTTACATGCGTGTGCTCTAGTTCACAGCCACAGCATCACGCTCCCTATAAATCCATGGCTCTGACTCTTTGTGCATATTGTGCGCCCCGATCTCTTCCCACAGCCCCAACGCCATCTCTCTTCCCACGTCTCTCAATCCTGCCCCGATCCAAGGGCCGCTGCTGCACATGGCGACAGCAGTGGCCACGCTAGTCCTGGCCACAGCTGTGCCGGCGGCCAGCATGGTGTTCGTTGATGAAGACCTCGACTCGGAGGCAGCGGCAGAGCTACACAAGATTTTGTGTGTGTGTGTGTGTGTGTGTGGGGGGGGGGGGGGCAACAAAAATATTGGGAGTGGGGCAAAGATTATATTTCCTCTAATCTAAGCAGTCCCCAAAAAATTTCTACCCGATTTTTCAAAAGCTAGGGCGGGGGGGAGGGGGGGGGGCATGGCCCTGCAGCAACGTACATAGCTCCGCCATTGCTTGGAGGAGACATTGTGGGACCTGTACGAGTGCTGGTGCAGCCTTCACGAGGTGGCATGCGGCCCCGCCGACAAGTTGAGGCGGTTCACCGTCTTCAACGCTTGTCATGGCGTTGTGGTTCTGCCAGTCGCCACCACTCCTGTGTAAGTTCTTTCACATATTATTACTTTCACCGTAGCAATTCGGGTCTACTATCTTATCATAAATCGATAGAGAAAGTGAAAACTCTATGCTGCTTGTTTCGCTAGCTATATTATAATGACGATGAAAACTAAAATCAATCCGAAATAGGTGAAAAAGTAAAATCATATAAATTGTAGTATCATAACCTAACGAAAAAATTAGTTAGATTGGAAAGAAATGTATTGAATGATGGTTAATAGGTTCCCCACACCTTCGATATGCAATGGAATAGTTTGACTGCAAGGTTTTATGTATATGATAATGCTCAATAGGTTCAACTGAGAGCTATTCTGGAATCAAACTCCTACTAATATCTCATTTTGCATTTTTTACTGAAGTCCGCCATCCTCCTTCCTCTCTCCCATCAGACATGTTTGAAGGAAATATGCCCTAGAGACAATAATAAAGTTGTTATTTATATTTCCTTATATCATGATAAATGTTTATTATTCATGCTAGAATTGTATTAACCGGAAACTTAGTACATGTGTGAATGCATAGACAAAACTGAGTGTCCCTAGTATCCCTCTACTTGACTAGCTCGTTAATCAAAGATGGTTAAGTTTCCTGACCATAGACATGTGTTGTCATTTGATGAACGGGATCACATCATTAGAGAATGATGTGATGGACAAGACCCATCTGTTAGCTTAGCATAATGATCGTTAAGTTTTATTGCTATTGCTTTCTTCATGACTTATACATATTCCTCTTACTATAAGATTATACAACTCCCGAATACCGGAGGAACACCTTGCGTGCTATCAAACGTCACAACGTAACTGGGTGATTGTAAAGATGCTCTACAGGTGTCTCCGAAGGTGTTTGTTGGGTTGGCATAGATCGAGATTAGGATTTGTCACTCCGAGTATCGGAGAGGCATCTCTGGGCCCTCTCGGTAATGCACATCACTATAAGCCTTGCAAGCAATGTGACTAATGAGTTAGTTACGGGATGATGCATTATGGAACGAGTAAAGAGACTTGCCGGTAACGAGATTGAACTAGATATGAAGATACCGACGATCGAATCTCGGGCAAGTAACATACCGATGACAAAGGGAATAACGTATGTCGTTATTGCGGTTTGACCGATAAAGATCTTCATAGAATATGTAGGAACCAATATGAGCATCCAGGTTCCGCTGTTGGTTATTGCCCGGAGATGTGTCCCGGTCATGTCTACATAGTCTCGAACCCGTAGGGTCCGCACACTTAACGTTCGATGACGATTTGTATTATGAGTTATGTGTTTTGGTGACCGAAGTTTGTTCGGAGTCCCAGATGAGATCACGGACATGACGAGGAGTCTCAAAATGGTCGAGAGGTAAAGATTGATATATTGGACAATGATATTCGGACACCGGAATGGTTCGGGTATATTTTGGAGTACCGAGGGGTTACCGGACCCCCCACCCCTTGGGGAAATATTGGGCCTACATGAGCCTTAGTGGAGAGAGAGGGGAGCCCGCAAGGGGTGGCCGTGCGCCCCCACCCCCATGGGAGTCCGAATTGGACTAGGGGAGGGGCGGCGCCCCCATTTCCCTCTCTCCCTCTCCTTCCTTTCCCCCTCCGACGAGAAAGGAAAAAAGGGAGGGGGGGGAATCCTACTAGGAGTGGAGTCCTAGTAGGACTCCCACCCATGGCGTGCCCCCTTGGTGTCCGGCCTCCTCCTCCCCTCGTTTATATACGGGGGCAGGGGGCACCCCATAGCACAACAATTGTTCTCTTAGCCGTGTGCGGTGCCCCCTCCATAGTTTACTCCTCCGGTCATATAGCGTCGTAGTGTTTAGGCGAAGCCCTGCGTGGATCACATCACCATCACCGTCACCACGCCGTCGTGCTGACGGAACTCTCCCTCGACCCTCTGCTGGATCAAGAGTTCGAAGGGCGTCATCGAGCTGAACGTGTGCTGAACTCGGAGGTGTCGTACGTTCGGTACTAGATCGGTTGGATCGTGAAGACGTTCGACTACATCAACCGCGTTAACCTAATGCTTCCGCTTTCGGTCTACGAGGGTACGTAGCCACACTCTCCCCCTCTCGTTGCTATGCATCTCCTAGATGAATCTTGCATGATCGTAGGAATTTTTTTGAAATTGCATGCTACGTTCCCCAATAGTGGCATCCGAGTCAGGTCTATGCGTAGATGATATGCACGAGTAGAACACAAAGAGTTGTGGGCGATAATAGTCATACTGCTTACCACCAACGTCTTACTTTGATTCGGCGGTATTGTTGGATGAAGCGGCCCAGACCAACCTTACATGACCACATTCATGAGACCGGTTCCACCGACAGACATGCAACTTGTTTTGCATAAAGGTGGCTGGCGGGTGTCTGTTTCTTCAACTTTAGTTGAATTGAGTTTGACTACGGACGGTCCTTGTTGAAGGTTAAAACAACACACTTGAGGAAAAATCGTTGTGGTTTTGATGCGTAGGTAAGGACGGTTCTTGCTAGAAGCCCGTAGCAGCCACGTAAAACTTGCAACAACAAAGTATAGGACGTCTAACTTGTTTTTGCAGGGCATGTTGTGATGTGATATGGTCAAGACATGATGTGATAGAGGTAATTGTATGAGATGATCATGTTTTGTAAAAGTTATCGGCAACTGGCAGGAGCCTCATGGTTGTCGCTTTATTGTATGAAATGCAATCGCCATGTAATTGCTTTACTTTATCACTATGCGGTAGCGATAGTTGTAGAAGAAATAGTTGGCGAGACGATAACGATGCTACGATGGAGATCAAGGTGTCAAGCCGATGACGATGGAGATCATGACAGTGCTTTGGAGATGGAGATCAAAGGCACAAGATGATGATGGCCATATCATGTCACATATTTTGATTGCATGGATGTTTATCTTTTATGCATCTTATTTTGCTTAGTACGGCGGTAGCATTATAAGATGACCCTCACTAAATTTCAAGGTATAAGTGTTCTCCCTGAGTATGCACCATTGCGACAGTTTGTCGTGCCGAGACACCACGTGATGATCGGGTGTGATAAGCTCTACGTTCACATACAACGGGTGCAAGCCAGTTTTGCACGTGCAGAATACTCGTGTTAACCTTGACGAGCCTAGCATATGCAGATATGGCCTCGCAACACTGAGACCGAAATGCCGAACGTGAATCATATAGTAGATATGATCAACATAGAGATGTTCACCATTGAAAACTACTCCATCTCACGTGATGATCGGACATGGTTTAGTTCATATGGATCACGTGATCATTTAGATGACTAGAGGGGTGTCTATCTAAGTGGGAGTTCTTAAGTAATATGATTAATTGAACTTTAATTTATTATGAGCTTAGTCCTGCTAGTTTTTTCATATCTATGTTGTTGTAGATCAATGGGCCGTGCTACCGTTCCCTTGAATTTTAATGCATTCCTAGAGAAAGCTAAGTTGAAAGATGATGGTAGCAACTACACAGACTAGTTCCGTAACTTGAGGATTATCCTCATTGCTGCATAGAAGAATTATGTCCTGGGAGCACCGCTAGGTGCAAGGCCTGCTGCAGGAGCAACTCCCGACGTTATGAACGTCTGGCAAGCTAAAGCTGATGACTACTCGATAGTTCTGTGTGCCATGCTTTACAGCTTAGAATCGGGACTTCAGAGACATTTTGAACGTCATGGAGCATATGAGATGTTCTAGGAGTTGAAGTTAGTATTTCAAGCAAATGCCTGAGTTGAGAGATATGAAGTTGATGAACCACAAGTATAGGGGATCTATCATAGTCCTTTCGATAAGTAAGAGTGTCGAACCCAACGAGGAGCAGAAGGAATTGACAAGCGGTTTTCAGTAAGGTATTCTCTGCAAGCACTGAAATTATCAGTAACAGATAGTTTTGTGATAAGGCAATTTATAACGGGTAACAAGTAACAAAAGTAAATAAGGTGCAGCAAGATGGCCCAATCCTTTTTGTAGCAAAGGACAACCCTGGAGAAACTCTTATATGAAGGAAAACGCTCCCGAGGACACATGGGAATTATTGTCAAGCTAGTTTTAATCACGCTCATATGATTCGCGTTCGGTACTTTGATAATTTGATATGTGGGTGGACCGGTGCTTGGGTGTTGTCCTTCCTTGGACAAGCATCCCACTTATGATTAACCTCTAATGCAAGCATCCGCAACTACAAAAGAAGTATTAAGGTAAACCTAACCATAGCATGAAACATATGGATCCAAGTCAGCCCCTTACGAAGCAACGCATAAACTAGGGTTTAAGCTTCTGTCACTCTAGCAACCCATCATCTACTTATTACTTCCCAATGCCTTCCTCTAGGCCCAAACAATGGTGAAGTGTCATGTAGTCGACGTTCACATAACACCACTAGAGGAAAGACAACATACATCTCATCAAAATATCAAACGAATACCAAATTCACATGACTACTTATAGCAGGACTTCTCCCAAGTCCCCAGGAACAAACGTAACTACTCACAAATCATATTCATGTTCACAATCAGAGGGGTATTAATATGCATAAAGGATCTGAACATATAATCTTCCACCAAATAAAACAACTAGCATCAACTACAAGGAGTAATCAACACTACTAGCAACCCACAAGTACCAATCTGACGTTTTGGGACAATGATTGGATACAAGAGATGAAATAGGGTTTTAGAGGAGACGGTGCTGGTGAAGATGTTGATGGAGATTGACCCTCTCCCAATGAGAGGATCGTTGGTGATGATGATGGCGATGATTTCCCCCTCCTAGATGGAAGTTTCCCCGGCAGAACAGCTCTGCCGGAGCCCTAGATTGGTTCCGTCAAGGTTCCGCCTCGTGGCGGCGGAGTTTCTTCCCGAAAGCTTGCTTATGATTTTTTTCCAGGGTAAAAGACCTCATATAGCAGAAGATGGGCACCAGACGCCTGCCAGGGGGCCCACGAGGCAGGGAGGCGCGCCCAGGGGGGTAGGGCGCGCCCCCCACCCTCGTGGATGGTGGGTGGCCCCCCTCTGGTACTTTCTTCACTCAGTATTTTTTATTAATTCCAAAAATGACTTCTGTGGAGTTTCAGGACTTTTGGAGTTGTGCAGAATAGGTCTCTAATATTTGCTCCTTTTCCAGCCCAGAATTCCTGCTGCCGGCATTCTCCCTCTTCATGTAAACCTTGTAAAATAAGAGAGAATAGGCATAAGTATTGTGACATAATGTGTAATAACAGCCCATAATGCAATAAATATAGATATAAAAGCATGATGCAAAATGGACGTATCAAAGTCTCCAACAAGTTCTGTAGCTGCAAGATGGAGGAGAACAGTTCTGTCAGTGAACACATACTTAGAATGTCTGGGTACCGTAACCACTTGACTCAGCTGGGAGTTAATCTTCCGGATGATAGTGTCATTGACAGATTTCTTCAATCACTACCACCAAGCTATAAAGGCTTTGTGATAAACTATAACATGCAAGGGATGGAAAAGATAATTCCAGAGCTCTTCGCGATGCTTAAGGCTGCGGAGGTAGAAATCAAGAATGAGCATCAAGTGTTGATGGTTAACAAGACCACTAGTTTCAAGAAAAAGGGCAAAGGGAAGAAGGGGAACTTCAAGAAGAATAGCAAGCAAGTTGCTACTCCCGGGAAGAAGCCCAAGTCTGGACCTAAGCCTAAAACTGAGTGCTTCTACTTCAAAGGGACTAGTCACTGCAAGCGGAACTGCCCCAAGTATTTGGTGGATAAGAAGGATGGAAAAGTGAAAGGTATATTTGATATACATGTTATTGATGTGTACCTTAATAATGCTCGTAGTAGCGCCTAGGTATTTGATACTGGTTCTATTGCTCATATTTGTGACACGTCTCCAACGTATCTATAATTTTTGATTGTTCCATGCTATTATATATTCTGTTTTGGATGTTTAATGGACTTTATTATACACTTTTATATTATTTTTGGGACTAACCTATTAACCCAAGGCCCAGTGCAAATTGCTGTTTTTTGCCTATTTCAGTGTTCCGCAGAAAAGGAATATCAAACGGAATCCAAACGGAATGAAACCTTCGGGAACGTGATTTTTGGAACAAACGTGATCCAGAGGACTTGGAGTGGACGTCAAGAAACAACCGAGGAGGCCACGAGGCAGGGAGGCGCGCCTGCCCCCCTGGGCGTGCCCCCACCCTCGTGGGCCCCTCGTGGCTCTCCTGGTCGACTTCCTTCACCTATATATACTCATATGCCCTGAAAACATCCACGAGCACGACGAAACCCTATTTCCACCGCCGCAGCTCTCTATACCCGTGAGATCCCATCTTGGGGCCTTTTTCGGCGCTCCACCGGAGGGGGCATCGATCACAGAGGGCTTCTACATCAACACCATAGCCTCTCCGATGATGTGTGAGTAGTTTACCTCAGACCTTCGGGTCCATAGTTATTAGCTAGATGGCTTCTTCTCTCTCTTTGGATCTCAATACAAAGTTCTCCTCGATCTTCTTGGAGATCTATTCGATGTAACTCTTTGGCGGTGTGTTTGTCAAGATCCGATGAATTGTGGGTTTATGATCAAGATTATCTATGAACAATATTTGAATCTCCTCTGAATTCCTTTATGTATGATTGGTTATCTTTGCAAGTCTCTTCGAATTATCAGTTTGGTTTGGCCTACTAGATTGATCTTTGTTGCAATGGGAGAAGTGCTTAGCTTTGGGTTCAATCATGTGGTGCTCGATCCCATTGACAGAAGGGGAAACGACACGTATTGTATTGTTGCCATCAAGGATAAAAAGATGGGGTTTATATCATATTGCTTGAGTTTATCCCTCTACATCATGTCATATTGCCTAATGCGTTACTCTGTTCTTCTGAACTTAATACTCTAGATGCATGCTGGATAGCGGTCGATGTGTGGAGTAATAGTAGTAGATGCAGAATCGTTTCGGTCTACTTGTCACGGACGCGATGCCTATATACATGATCATGCTTAGGTATTCTCATAACTATGCTCAATTCTACCAATTGCTCGACAGTAATTTGTTCACCCACCCTAATACTTATGCTATCTTGAGAGAAGCCACTAGTGAAACCTATGGCCCCCGGGTCTATTCTCCATCATATAAGTTTATATCTATTTTACTTTGCGTTCTTTACTTTTAATCTTTATCATAAAAATACCAAAAATATTATCTTATCATCTCTATCAGATCTCACTTTTGCAAGTGGCCGTGAAGGGATTGACAACCCCTTTATCGCCTTGGTTGCAAGGTTCTTATTTGTTTGTGTAGGTACGAGGGACTTGAGCGTGGTTGAGGGAGTCCTGGACTAAGGGGTCCTCGGGCGTCCGGCCTGTTATTCATTGGGCCGGACTGATGGGCTGTGAAGACATGAAGGCCGAAGATTGTACCCATGTCCGGATTGGACTCTACTTGGCATGGAGGGAAAGCTAGGAGACCGACTATGAAGATTCCTTCTTATGTAACCGACCCCATGTAACCCTAGATCTCTCCGGTGTCTATATAAACCGGAGAGCGTAGTCCGGATAGGTGGATACTCATTACCATATTCACATAGGCTAGACTTCTAGGGTTTAGCCATTATGATATCGTGGTAGATCAACTCTTGTAACACTCATATTCATCAAGATCAATCAAGCAGGAAGTAGGGTATTACCTCCATAGAGAGGGACCAAACCTGGGTAAACATCGTGTCCCCCATCCCCTGTTACCATCGATCCTAGACGCACAGTTCGGGACCCCCTACCCGAGATCCGCCGGTTTTGACACCGAGATTGGTGCTTTCATTGAGAGTTCCACTGTGCTGTCGAAAAGAGGTTCGATGGCCCCTTCAATCATCGATAGTGACGCCGTCCGAGGAGAAACCTTCCTCCCCGGGCAAATCTTCGTGTCCGGCGGCTTCGTACTACGGGCCAACTCGCTTGGCCATCTGGAGCAGGTCGATAGCTACGCCCCTGGCCATCAGGTCAGATTTGGAAGCTTGAACTATGTCGCGGATACCCGTGGAGACTTGATCTTCAATGGGTTTGAGACCGCAGCGATCACTCCCCCTCGCCCCAATGAACATGACTTAAATCTGTCATCGGATTACATCCAGGAGATAATTCCTGTTGCTTGATGACCCACAAGTGTAGGGGATCTATCGTAGCCTTTTCGATAAGTAAGAGTGTCGAACCCAATGAGGAGCAGAAGGAAATGACAAGCGGTTTTCAGTAAGGTATTCTCTGCAAGCACTGAAATTATAGGTAACTGATAGTTTTGTGATAAGATAAATTGTAACGGGTAACAAGTAAAAAGTGTAAATAAAGTGCAGCAAGATGGCCCAATCCTTTTTGTAGCAAAGGACAAGCCTGGACAAACTCTTATATAGAGAAAAGCGCTCCCGAGGACACATGGGAATTATCGTCGAGCTAGTTTTCATCACGCTCATACGATTCACGTTCGGTACTTTGATAATTTGATATGTGGGTGGACCGGTGCTTGGGTGCTGTCCTTACTTGGACAAGCATCCCACTTATGATTAACTCCTATTGCAAGCATCCGCAACTACAAAAGAAGTATTAAGGTAAACCTAACCATAGCATGAAACATATGGATCCAAATCAGCCCCTTACGAAGCAACGCATAAACTAGGGTTTAAGCTTATGTCACTCTAGCAACCCATCATCTACTTATTACTTCCCAATGCCTTCCTCTAGGCCCAAACAATGGTGAAGTGTCATGTAGTCGACGTTCACATGACACCACTAGAGGAGAGACAACATACATCTCATCAAAATATCGAACAAATACCAAATTCACATGACTACTTATAGCAAGACTTCTCCCATGTCCTCAGGAACAAACATAACTACTCACAAAGCATATTCATGTTCATAATCAGAGGGGTATTAATATGCATAATGGATCTGAACATATGATCTTTCACCAAATAAACCAACTAGCATCAACTACAAGGAGTAATCAACACTACTAGCAACCTACAGGTACCAATCCCAGACTTAGAGACAAGAATTGGATACAAGAGATGAACTAGGGTTTGAGAGGAGATGGTGCTGGTGAAGATGTTGATGAAGATTGACCCCCTCCCGATGAGAGGATCATTGGTGTTGACGATGGCGATGATTTCCCCATCCCGGAGGGAAGTTTCCCCGGCAAAACAGCTCCGCCGGAGCCCTAGATTGGTTTCGCCTCATGGCGGCGGAGTCTCGTCCCGAAAGCTTGCTTATGATTTTTCCTCGGACGGAAGACTTCATATAGCAGAAGATGGGCACCGGAGGGCCACCAGGGGGCCTAAGAGGCAGGGGGCGCGCCCAGGGGGGTAGGGCGCGCCCCCACCCTTGTGGCCAGGGTGTGGGCCCCCTATGGTATTTTCTTCACTCAGTATTTTTTATTATTTCCAAAAATAACTTCCGTGGGGTTTCAGGACTTTTGGAGTTGTGCAGAATAGGTCTCTAATATTTGCTCCTTTTCCAGCCCAGAATTTCAGCTGCCGGCATTCTCCCTCTTCATGTAAAATTTGTAAAATAAGAGAGAATAGGCATATGTATTGTGCATAATGTGTAATAACAGCCCATAATGCAATAAATATCGATATAATAGCATGATGCAAAATGGACGTATCAACTCCCCCAAGCTTAGACCTCGCTTGTCCTCAAGCGAAAGCCGATAACGATAAATATGTCCACATGTTTAGAGATAGAGGTGTCGATAAAATAAAAAACGGACATGAGGGCATCATGATCATTCTTATAACATCAACATATATGGATATTTTCATATGATTTCTTATGCTAAAGTAACAATCTATTCACAATGCAAAGTATGAATCAGAAACTTCATTGAAAACTAACAAACTATAATCTCGGTCATTGAAGGAATTGCAATTTATCATAACATCGGAAAGATTCATTATAAGAGCTTTTCAACAAGTCCACATACTCAACTATCATTTAGTATTTCACAATTGCTAACACTCACGCAATACTTGTGGTTACGGAGTTTTAATCGGACACATAGAAAGATAGGGGCTTATAGTTTTTCCCTCCCAACCTTTTACCTCAAGGGTAATGTCAACAATAATAGTTCATGCTAACTTACATCCAATTGGATATATATATCAGGATCTTTCCAACACAATGTGCTTACCAAAGGATAAAATGTAAAAAGGAAAGCTGAAGATCACCATGACTCTTGCATAAAGTAGAAGGTAAAAGTAAAAGATAGGCCCTTCGCAGAGGGAAGCAGAGGTTGTCATGCGCTTTCAGGGTTGGATGCACAAAATCTTAATTCGAAAGAACGTCACTTTATATTGCCACTTGTGATATGGACCTTTATTATGCAGTCTGTCGCTTTTATTTCTTCCACATCACAAGATCGTATAAAGCTTATTTTCTCCCACACTAATAAGTCATACATATTTAAAGAGCAATTTTTATTGCTTGCACCGATGACAACTTACTTGAAGGATCTTACTCAATCCATAGGTAGATATGGTGGACTCTCATTGCAAAACTGGGTTTAAGGGAATTTGGAAGCACAAGTAGTATCTCTACTCTGTGCAAGGAATTGGCTAGCATGAGGGAGAAAGGCAAGCTCAACATGTTGGATGATCCATGACAATATACTTTATCTCAGATATAAGAAAACATAACCCATTACGTTGTCTTCCTTGTCTGACATCAACTCTTTAGCATGTCATATTTTAATGAGTGGTCACAATCATAAAAGATGTCCAAGATAGTATATTTATATGTGAAACCTCTCTTTCTTTATTACTTCCTATTAATTGCAAGGATGACCAAAACTATGTTTGTCAACTCTCAACAACTTTTAATCATCATACTTTCTCTATGTGAAGTCATTACTCTTCATAAGATCAATATGATCTCTATTTATTTCTTTTTATTCTTTCTTTTTCTTTTATTCCCTCAAGATCATAGCAAAACAATCAAGCCCTTGACTCAACACTAATCTTTATTATATAGCTCACGGACTCGATTACATAGAGGAATCATAAAGCAAAAATCACAACTAAATCACACTAAAATTTGTTCTACTAGATCAAGATAATACCAAAAGGATCGAACTAAGAAAAACGGTAATGATAGGAGTGTGATGGTGATACGATACCGGGGCACCTCCCCCAAGCTTGGCAGTTGCCAAGGGGAGTGCCCATACCCATGTGATTATATCTCTTTTGCCGGTAAAGAGGGTGGTGGAGTGGTTGATGAGGTGGGCATGTCGTCCATCTTCCAAGGCATAGGCTCACCATCATAGAAGGATGATCGAGTCTCCGGGATCCTCAAATCTGCAGCCAAACTCATCCTCTTGAATCTATATTCATACTCACAGTTTTGGTTTTGCTGGTCATAGATTTGGGCTTGGAGGTGCTCGATCTTCTCGTGAAGTTTGAAGATGGTCTCCCCAATGTTCTTGGCATCCAGCTTATGGTTGTTGGTGAACTCCACGATCATGATGTGGTTGGCGTTGAGTCCGCATTCCACCATCCCCTGGCACTTGAAAACTTGTTGCTCCATTGCTTCGAGCCTTGTCTCCACGCTTCCTATCCTCCTTGGTCCCTCAACATCGCGGATGTGCAACAACCCATCATGCATCTCAATGGTTTGAGGGTGTGGCAGCACTTCCGCGAGGTAGGGGTTGATGACCTTCTCGAAGAACTTGTCCTTGGGGGCGCTTGGAGACATCATGGTGATCTAGATCTGTCAGAAAAAAAGCTCGAAACGAAAACAGAAGATATTTGTGTGATACAGGAGTCGAGATTATATAATGAATTTTACCGACCAAAATACGTATCATGAAAGAAAACGGAGTCTAGAGAGCGCATGAGGTGGCCACGAGGCAGGGGGCGCGCCCAGGGGGGTAGGGCGCGCCCTCCACCCTCGTGGAGGCCTCGTGTCCTTCCCGGACTGCTTCTTATTTTCCTATTTTTCTAAATATTCCAAAATGGAGAAAAATTGCCATTATAACTGTTTTGGAGTCGGTTTACTTACCGTACCACGTACCTATTCCTTTTCGGGGTCTGAAACGTTCTGAAAAGTGTCCCTTATGTATTCCTCCGGGGTTACAGTTTCAATAACATTAGTTTCAACATTTATAGGATTAGCTGAGATATAGTGTTTAATCCTTTGACTGTTCACCACCTTCGGATTTGTGCCTTCGAAGTTATTGATTTTTATGGCACCGGAAGGATAGACCTCCTCGATAACGTAAGGGCCTTCCCATTTAGAGAGAAGTTTTCCTGCAAAAAAAATCTTAAATGAGAGTTGAATAGCAACACATAGTCACCTACATTAAACTCACGCTTCTGTATCCTTCTGTCATGCCATCTTTTAACTTTTTCTTTAAACAACTTGGCATTCTCATAGGCTTGGGTTCTCCATTCATCAAGTGAGCTAATGTCAAATAACCTCTTCTCACCGGCAAGTTTGAAATCATAGTTGACCTCTTCAATAGCCCAGTATGCCTTATGTTCTAGTTCGAGAGGTAAGTGACATGCTTTTCCATAAACATTTTATACGGAGACATACCCATAGGATTTTTATATGCAGTTCTATAGGCCCATAATGCATCATCAAGTTTCTTGGACCAATTCTTTCTAGATCTATTAACAGTCTTTTGCAAAATTAATTTGAGTTCTCTATTACTCAATTCTACTTGACCACTAGACTGTGGGTGATATGGAGATGCAATTCTATGATTAACATCATAATTAGCAAGAATTTTACGTAAAGCACCATGAATAAAATGTGAACCACCATCAGTCACTAAATATCCAGGGACTCCAAACCTCGTAAAATTAACTTCTTTAAGCATCTTAATAGAGGTGTTATGATCGGCACTACTAGTTGGAATAGCTTCTACCCACTCAGTAACGTAATCAACAGCAACTAAAATATGTGTATATCCATTAGAGGCAGGAAACAGTCCCATATAATCAAAGCCCCAACCATCAAATGGTTCAATAACAAGTGAATAATTCATAGGCATTTCTTGACATCTACTAATATTAACAATTCTTTGACATTCATCACAAGATAAGACAAACTTACGGGCATCTTTGAAGAGAGTAGGCCAATAAAAACCAGATTGCAATACCTTATGTGCAGTTCTATCTCCAGCGTGGTGCCCTCCATAAGCCTCGGAGTGACACTTGCATAGGATCTGTTCCCGTTCATGCTCACGTACACAACGCCTAATAACACCATCTACTCCTTCTTTATAAAGATGTGGGTCATCCCAGAAGTAATGTCTTAAATCATAGAAAAACTTTTTCTTTTGCTGGTATGTGAAACTAGGTGGTATAAATTTAGCAACAATGTCATTAGCATAATCAGCATACCATGGAGCAGTACGAGAAGCATTTATGACATTCAGTTGTTCATCAGGAAAGCTATCATCAATAGGTAGTGGGTCATCAAGATCATTTTCTAACCTAGACAAGTTTTCTGCAACGGGGTTCTCAGCTCCCTTTCTATCAATAATATGCAAATCAAATTCTTGTAGCAAGAGAACCCATCTAATAAGTCTAGGCTTAGCATCTTTCTTTTCCATAAAATATTTAATAGCAGCATGATCAGTGTGAATAGTTACTTTAGAATCAACAATATAAGGTCTGAACTTATCACAAGCAAATACAACTACTAAAAATTCTTTTTCAGTAGTGGCATAATTTCTCTGGGCATTGTTTAGAGTTTTACTAGCATATTGAATGACATTTAATTTCTTATCAACTCTTTGTCCTAGAATAGCACCTATAGCATAATCACTAGCATCACACATAATCTCAAAGGGTAAATTCCAATCAGGAGGCTGAACGATAGGTGCAGAAATCAAAGCTTTCTTAAGTATTTCAAATGCTTCTACACAGTCATCATCAAAGACAAAAGGTATATCTTTTTGTAAGAGATTAGTCAGAGGCCGAGAAATTTTTGAGAAGTCCTTAATGAACCTCCTATAAAAACCAGCATGACCAAGGAAACTTCTTATACCTTTGATGTCCTTAGGACATGTCATCTTTTCAATAGCATCAACTTTAGCTTTATCAACTTCAATACCTCTTTTAGAAATTGTATGCCCCAAGATAATGCCTTCATTAACCATAAAGTGGCACTTCTCCCAGTTCAAGACAAGATTGGTTTCTTCACATCTCTACAAAACTCGATCAAGGTTGCTCAAGCAATCATCAAAAGAGGATCCATAAACGGAGAAATCGTCCATGAAAACCTCACATATCTTTTCACAAAAGTCAGAGAATATAGCCATCATGCATCTTTGAAAGGTAGCGGGTGCATTACATAAACCAAAAGGCATACGTCTATAAGCAAAAGTACCGAAAGGGCAAGTAAAAGTGGTCTTTGCTTGATCATCAGTTGACATAGGTATTTGAGAGAAACCCGAGTAACCATCTAGAAAGCAAAAATGTGTATGTTTGGATAATATTTCTAGCATTTGATCAATAAAAGGTAAGGGGTAATGATCTTTTTTAGTAGCCTTATTTAATTTGCGAAAATCAATTACCATCCTATAACCTGTAATAATTCTTTGTGGGATCAATTCATCTTTATCGTTAGGAACGACAGTAATACCTCCCTTCTTAGGGACACAATGGACATGACTTACCCACTGACTATCAGCAACGGGATAAATAATACCTGCCTCAAGGAGCTTTAGTATTTCCTTTCTTACCACTTCTTTCATCTTAGGATTTAGTCGTCGTTGGTGATCAATAACTAGTTTGGCATCTTTCTCCAAATTTATTTTGTGTTGGCATAGAGTGGGACTAATGCCCTTAAGATCATCGAGAGTATATCCAATAGCAGCACGGTGCTTCTTCAGAGTTTTCAATAATTTCTCTTCTTCATGCTCTGAAAGGTTAGCACTAATAATAACAGGATATATCTTCTTTTCATCAAGATAGCATATTTAAGAGTATCAGGTAAAGGTTTAAGCTCAAACATGGGATCATCCTTGGGTGGAGGAGGATCCCCTAGGATTTCAACAGGCAAGTTGTATTTCAGAATAGGTCCCTGTTTAAAGAATACTTCATCTATTTCCCTTCTTTCATTCATAAACATATCATTTTCATGCTCTAGCAAATATTGTTCTAAAGGATCATTAGGGGGTACGGCAATAGAAGCAAGACCAATAATTTCATCTTTACTAGGAAATTCCTCATCACGAGGTTGTCTACAAAATTTGGAAAAATTAAACTCATGAGACATATCATCCAAACCAATAGTAACAATATCCTTTTCGCAGTCTATCTTAGCATTAACAGTATTTAAGAAGGGTCTACCAAATATAATGGGACAAAAGCTATCTTGTGGGGAACCAAGAACAAGAAAATCAGCAGGATATTTAACCTTCCCACACAAGACTTCAACATCTCTAACAAGCCCAATCAGTGAAATAGTATCTCTATTGGCAAGCTTAATGGTAACATCTATTTCTTCTAACTCAGCGGGTGCAATATCATGCATAATTTCTTGATATAAAGAAATAGGTATTGCACTAGCACTAGCACCCATGTCACATAAGCCATCATAACAATGATCTCCTATTTTAACAGAAATAACAGGCATGCCCACAACAGGTCTATGTTTATCTTTAGCACCAGGTTTAGCAATTCTAGCAGTCTCATCACAGAAGTAAATAACATGCCCATCAATATTATCAGCCAAGAGATCTTTAACCATAGCAATATTAGGTTCAACTTTAACTTGCTTAGGAGGTTTGTGTGTACTAATATTACTTTTGTTAACCACAGTTGAAGCTTTAGCATGATCCTTTAATCTAACAGGGAAAGGTGGTTTCTGAACATAAGCAGTAAGAACAACAGGATCATTATAAGTGATAGTCTTTTCTTCAACTTTAATAGGTTCAACTACTTTTACTTCTATGGGAGGATGATATTTAAACCACTTCTCCTTAGGGAGATCAACATGAGTAGCAAAAGATTCACAGAAAGAAGCTACTATCTCAGAGTCAAGTCCATATTTAGTGCTAAATTTACGGAAAACATCGGGATGCATGAAAGATTTAACACAATCAAACTTAGGTGTTATACCTGACTCCTTACCTTCGTCGAGATCCCAATCTTCAGAGTTGAGTTTAATCCTTTCCAATAATACCATTTGAATTCAATAGTCTTCATCATAAAAGAACCAGTACAAGAAGTACCGAGCATGGTGCGATTGCTGTCAGAAAGCCGAGCATAAAAATTCTGAATAATCATTTCTCTTGGGAGCTCATGACTGGGGCATGAATATAACATTAACTTAAGCCTCCCCAAGCTTGAGTGATGCTTTCTCCTTCGCGAGGCCAAAAATTATATATATAATTACGATCACGATGAACGAGATGCATAGGATAAAACTTCTGATGGAATTCCAATTTCAATCGCTTATAGTCCCATGATCCCATATCATCACATAGCCTATACCATGTCAATGCATCTCCCTTCAAAGAAAAAGGGAAGACCTTCTTCTTGATAACATCATCGGCCATACCTACAAGCTTAAATAATCCACAAACTTCATCCACATAGATTAAGTGTAAATCGGGATGCAATGTTCCATCTCCTGCAAAAGGATTAGCTAGCAGTTTCTCTATCATACCCAAAGGAATTTCAAAGTAAACATTTTCATTTTCAGTAGGTTCAGTAGGTTGAGGAGAACCTATTTGCTCAACTGGTCGGGGTGAAGATACCCCGAACAAGCCCCTCAAAGGATTACTTTCCATAGTAACAAGTGACAGTAAATTTCAGCACACTATATAAATTTTTCCTTACCAAATTCCACCTACCAAAGGCGCTTGACTCCCCGGCAACGGTGCCAGAAAAGAGTCTTGATGACCCACAAGTGTAGGGGATCTATCGTAGCCTTTTCGATAAGTAAGAGTGTCGAACCCAACGAGGAGCAGAAGGAAATGACAAGTAGTTTTCAGTAAGGTATTCTCTGCAAGCACTGAAATTATAGGTAACAGATAGTTTTGTGATAAGATAAACTGTAATGGGTAACAAGTAACAAGTGTAAATAAAGTGCAGCAAGATGTCCCAATCCTTTTTGTAGCAAAGGACAAGCCTGGACAAACTCTTATATAGAGAAAAGCGCTCCAGAGGACACATGGGAATTATCGTCGAGCTAGTTTTCATCACGCTCATATGATTTGCGTTCGGTACTTTGATAATTTGATATGTGGGTGGACCGATGCTTGGGTGCTATCCTTACTTGGACAAGCATCCCACTTATTATTAACTCCTATTGCAAGCATCCGTAACTACAAAAGAAGTATTAAGGTAAACCTAACCATAGAATGAAACATATGGAGCCAAATCAGCCCCTTACGAAGCAACGCATAAACTAGGGTTTAAGCTTCTGTCACTCTAGCAACCCATCATCTACTTATTACTTCCCAATGCCTTCCTCTAGGCCCAAACAATGCTGAAGTGTCATGTAGTCGACGTTCACATGACACCACTAGAGGAGAGAGAACATACATCTCATCAAAATATCAAACGAATACCAAATTCACATGACTACTTATAGCAAGACTTCTCCCATGTCCTCAGGAACAAACATAACTACTCACAAAGCATATTCATGTTCGTAATCAGAGGGGTATTAATATGCATAATGGATCTGAACATATGATCTTTCACCAAATAAACCAACTAGCATCAACTACAAGGAGTAATCAACACTACTAGCAACCTACAGGTACCAATCCCAGACTTAGAGACAAGAATTGGATACAAGAGATGAACTAGGGTTTGAGAGGAGATGGTGCTGGTGAAGATGTTGATGAAGATTGACCCCCTCCCGATGAGAGGATCATTGGTGATGACGATGGCGATGATTTCCCCCTCCCGGAGGGAAGTTTCCCCGGCAGAACAGCTCCGCCGGAGCCCTAGATTGGTTCCGCCTCGTGGTGGCAGAGTCTCGTCCCGAAAGCTTGCTTATAATTTTTCCTCGGACGAAAGACTTCATATAGCAGAAGATGGGCACTGGAGGGCCACCAGGGGGCCCACGTGGCAGGGGGCGCGCCCCCACCCTCGTGGCCAGGGTGTGGGCCCCCTCTGGTATTTTCTTTGCTCAGTATTTTTTATTATTTCCAAAAATTAACTTCCGTGGAGTTTCAGGACTTTTGGAGTTGTGCAGAATAGGTCTCTAATATTTGCTCCTTTTCCAGCCCAGAATTTCAGGTGCCGGCATTCTCCCTCTTCATGTAAACCTTGTAAAATAAGAGAGAATAGGCATAAGTATTGTGACATATTGTGTAATAACAGGCCATAATTCAATAAATATCGATATAAAAGGATGATGCAAAATGGATGTATCATTGCTGCAACGGCCTTAGAACCGAAGCAGATCGTGCCATCCGAGGCCACAAAGTCCGCGGCGTTGGAGCCACACACGGACTCTAGATCCTGCAATATTTGCGTCAATGGAACTCCGGGCTCGTCTCCGGTTGCAAGTTCCGGACCACGTACGCGTGCGGACACCGAGCTGGATCGATTATCGATTTTCGAATTTAGCGCCACAGACATCTTCCAGCATTCACCCCTGGGTGATGTGCTAAATTCTTTAAAGAATTTGTCCTTGGAGAAGGACTCATGGCCGAACTATGTTCGGTTCGAGCTGGAGGCGGATGACGAGGAATTTTGCTTCCCACCCGCCACCCACTTCATAGCCACTGTCGATGACTTAACCGACGTGCTTGACTATGGCTCCGAAGACATCGACGGTATGGACGACGATGCCGACAAGGAGCAAGGCCAAGACCCGCCATTCACTGGACGTTGGACGGCTACCTCTTCGTACGACATGTACATGGTTGATACACCTAAAGGATCTGGCGACGACAAAGAAGAGCCAGACGCGAATAAACCCTCTGAGACGCAGTCCAAGCGCCGGCGCCCCAAACGCCATTCTAAGCCTCGTCGCTCAAAAGACGGCAACACTGGCACCGGAGGAAATAGTACTCCGGGCAATGCCGAAAACAATGAAGACCCTGTCGGAGCTGCTTCCGAACAGGAGGAACATGACAACATGCAAGACAACCCTGATGAACAGGCCACAGAAGATGACTCGGAGGACGATAGTTACCGTCCACCCTCCGAGGAGGAGACAAACCTCGGCAACAAAGACTTCATCGTGCCTGAGGATCCTCTGGAGCAGGAGCGCTTTAAGCTCCAGCTCATAGCCACTGCAAGGAGCATGAAAAAGAAACAGCAACAGCTTCAAGCTGAACAAGATCTGCTCGTCAACAGATGGACTGATGTCCTAACAGCCGAAGAATACGGCCTCAAGCGCCTAGCCAAGAGCTACCCGAAACGCAGACTGCTACCTCAATTCGATGAGGAGGCACCGGAGCACATATCTCGCTCGCGTAATGCGGAACGACCACCACGTGGTCGAGATAGGGCGGCCGACTGGCCACCCCGCGGTCGGGACAAAGCGGCAACTCAGGCCGAACAGCAGCCTGCCCCACCGCCCCGTAAAAATAGAGACGGAAGAGTTTGGGGTCCCACGTACGACCTCCGGAAGACCCTGGACAGTAGAGCAGGACATACAAGATCGATCTACGGATCGCGAGGACGTGCCTCGAGGCACGACGACGGCGACCTATTCAGACGTGACAAACCTAACCACGCCCGGGCCGAATGCCGCAGACGGACTCCATCAGAGCTACGCCGCGATGCGGCCCGATACAGAGGTGCTGCACACCCTCTCTTCTTCACAGATGATGTATTGGATCACGAATTCCCCGAGGGGTTCAAGCCCGTCAATATCGAATCATACGACGGCACAACCGATCCTGCAGTATGGATCGAGGATTTTATTCTCCATATCCATATGGCTCGAGGAGATGACCTCCATGCCATTAAATACCTCCCACTAAAGCTCAAAGGGCCAGCTCGGCACTGGCTTAACAGCTTGCCTGAAAATTCTATCGGCAGCTGGGAGGACTTGGAAGCAGCCTTCCTGGACAACTTCCAAGGAACTTATGTCCGGCCACCAGACGCCGATGACTTAAGCCACATAGATCAACAACCTGGAGAATCAGTCAGAAAATTCTGGACTAGGTTCCTAACCAAAAAGAACCAGATCGTTGACTGTCCGGATGCCGAGGCCCTAGCAGCCTTCAAACACAGCATCCGTAACAAATGGCTAGCACGCCACCTCGGCCAAGAAAAGCTGAAGTCTATGGCAGCCCTTACGGCACTCATGACCGGCTTTTGCGCGGGTGAGGACAGCTGGCTGGCTCGTAGCAAAAACACAGCTAGTGAGGCAGGCCCCACTGAGGCCAAGAACAACACCGGCAAGCTCCGGCGCAATAGACACAAACGCCGAAGCAATGGCGACAGCACCGATGACACCACAGTCAACGCCGGATTCAGTGGCTCCAAGTCCAGCCAACGGAAGAAGCCCTACAAAATAAACAATGAAGGACCTTCCAGCCTGGACCGCATACTCGACCGTCCGTGCCAGATACATGGCACCCCAGACAAACGGCCAACCATACTAACAGAGATTGCCGGGTCTTTAAACAAGCCAGCAAGGTAAACAACAGAAACAAGGAAGGGGAATCACAGAGCGAGGACGATGACGAGGAGCCCCGGTAGCCGAACACTGGGGGGCAAAAGAAATTTCCCCCTCAAGTCAAAACGGTAAACATGATATACGCTACACACATCCCCGAAAGGGAGCGCAAGCACGCACTTAGGGACGTCTATGCGTTAGAGCCAGTCGCCCCGAAATTCAATCCATGGTCGTCATTCCCGATCACCTTTGACCGCCGAGATCATCCAACCAGCATCCGCCATGGCGGTTCAGCTGCACTGGTCCTCGACTCAATCATCGACAGATTTCACCTGACACGAGTCCTAATGGACGGTGGTAGCAGCCTCAACCTGCTCTATTAGGATACAGTATGTAAAATGAGCATCGGCCCCTCACGAGTCAAGCCCACGAAGACTACCTTTAAAGGAGTCATACCAGGCGTAGAGGCCCGTTGTTCGGGCTCAATAATGCTGGAGGTAGTATTCGGTTCCCCGGATAACTTCCGAAGCGAAGAACTAATCTTCAATATCATCCTATTTCGCAGCGGCTATCACGCCCCGCTCGGACAAACCGCATTTGCTAGATTCAACGCGGTGCCACATTACGCTTATCTCAAGCTCAAGATGCCCGGTCCACGTGGCGTCATTACAGTAAATGGAAACTCGGAACGCTCCCTCCGTACAGAGGAGCACACCGCCACCCTAGCAGCAGAAGTACAGAGAGGCCTTCTCAAGCAGCATTATAATCTGGCTGCCGAGCCCCTGGACATCATTAAGAAGGTCCAGACCACACTGCAACAGGACAGCTCAGCTCTTCACGAGCCGAATTAGCAATTTGGCCTCCGTCCCAGCCCCGATGAGGCAATGGCATTAATACCGCGCGTACATAAACTATGCACTCAAAACCCCATGGGTATTGACGGAGGCATAACTCGTTCGCGATCCACAGTACGGCTCGACCGACCCTGGGATTCGCACGCTTTTACTTTTTCTTTTTTACGGGTTTTCTTCTCTTTTCGAGGTCTATACGGACAACCCGCTTGCAGAACACACCAAGGAGGCAAGGAGCTCGGGCTTACAAGGGAATCCCCAGGTGGTCTCTACTAAACGATTGCCATACGTGCTTTTCATACCCGCACATAGCTCGCCCTTGGTTGCGGCATGTTAAATAGCCTTACTTGCTTATCGCATTACTTGTACAAAGTACACCTCGACGTACTCGTTACATCACAATGGTGAATACACGGTAGCACCGGCTTATTATTTCATTTTCACGTTTCCTCACCTCAGTATTAATTACTCATTGCACACGTACACCATGGTACGTATTACTACGCCAGGGGCTTCAGTACACCCAACACTACGGCAATAAAAAGTCCGAACACTTTTATAGTATAGTTCAGCACCCCAAACTTATAGCATTATATGCATCGGCTCTGAATCATGCCTTTGGTCAATAGTTGGGTTGCCCGGCTCCTGTGCTTACTACCTTACGTTCCGCTATATCGGCTAGGGTAGTAAAGGGAGAACTACTGCGATTGTTACCCGGTTCTTCCGGACGAGCACCTCAGTAGAGAAAGCCGAAAACTGACTGTCATGATCCGGCGAGAGCCGGTCAGCTCTTCGAGAGGTTCCAAATTGTTAGAGATTTTTTCCGCTTCTTGCGAAGAATAGGTTCCTCCGATTAGGCATGTATAGCGCCCCTAGTTCGGTCTTACGAATACCAGGGGCTTCGCCAACTTTCTTAATTGTTAAACTCCTATGGCTAAGTGAGGGCGGTAAAGGCCGCATAGTCTGATTGCCTTGTTCATTGCGCTAAACACCTCCTTTAAGGACCAGAATGTGGATTAAAGAGTGTTTAGATTTATCCTGAACACCCCCGTACTATCTACGTGGGGGCAGAAGCCGACGACTGGTCAACCCTCAGATTTAATAAACGGCCGCACAGGAGGTAAAATTTAAATCATAAGCATTATACTACATAACATCATTGTTCCATATTACAGGGCAAGGTAATACACATGTTCTCATGGGAATTTGACATCCTTCGAACATTGCTCCGCCACAAGGCGGGACCCCTCCAGGACAGCATCAAAATAGAGCTCGGGCCAACGATGCTCCTTGCCCTCCGGCGGCCCCTCGGTCATTAGCTTCTTGGCATCCAGCTTCGCCCAATGCGTCTTGACGCGGGCAAAGGCCATACGCGCACCTTCAATACAGACCGACCGCCACTACTAGAAAAAGGCTTACTAGTGGCGCACCAGTTTTGCCTACTAATGGCGCACTACTGGTGCGCCACTAGCACCACGCCACTAGAATATTTTAGTAATGGCGCACCACAGGTGCGCCATTAGTATCCCAAAGGTGCGCCATTAGTAACTGGTATACTAATGGCGCACCAGATGGAAGTGCGCCATTAGTAACTTGTTTTTAAAAAAATTCGTTTTTTCTTAATCTCAGGTCACTATTTTACATATGAGATATCCAACACATATATATACAACAAGCATCCATATAACAATCATATCCAACACACAAGTTTCATCATATATACATACATAGCCAACACATAGTTCCATCGTTACATATTACAAAAGTTTCACATTGTTCATCCAACACCGTTATCCATCCAACACCATATTACAAAAGTTTCACATAGTTCAGTTCTCATTGTTCTTCTCCTTCTCCTTCCTTAGCCTGATGCGCCAAGAGCGGCGAGGCAGTGGAGGCAGCTGTGGGATGTAGTCTTCTACCACAATTGGCGTGGTCATGTCGCCCAGCTGTGGGATCGCCGGCGCCACCACCGGTGCGTGGTCATTGTCAGGCACCACCACCATCGCGAGGCCACCTTCAGGCAGGACGGGCACGACCATCGCTAGGTCATCCTCAGCCACCACCATCTCTTGCCCATGGTCAGCCACCACCATCTCTTGCCCATGGTCAGCCACAACCATCTCTTGCCCTTGGTCAGCCACCACCAGCGCTAGGTCATCCTCAGCCTGATGCCCATCGTCATCCTGCAGCTCCTCATCCCCACTCTGCTCCTCTTCTCCCCCACTCCAGCCGGATCATCCTTCTTGCTGTCTTTGCTGCTGCCAGAATCGCTGCTGCTTTCGCTAAAGCCAGAATCGCTGCTGCTTTGGCTGTAGCCAGTGTCGCTGCTGCTGCTCCCATTGCCTGTCCAAATGCAACAATGGCCGTTAACAATCGATGTGAGACAAAGCCAAATGTAGAGGAATAAGAAGAGGCAGAACGCACTGGCATCTTCGTCGTCAGCGTAGCGCATGCGACACATAGTCGTGTTGAAAACCTTCACGATGAGCATTGTGGCGTCATCGTCGTACCTGAAGAGAAGAAAGTACCCGGTCCGCAGGTCGTAGGCACTGTAGAACTTCTCCCAGCCACGGCACAGGTACATGTGGCCCTCCTCGATCACCAACTCCACGTCCCACAGCCTGCGAACCCCGCCGCCGGCCTGTCGGAGCTTCACATTATGTGGCGGATCTTCACCCAGCATGTTCATAAAAGTGTCAGGCAGCCTCTGCAATTTGGGACAAGGAGTGATGTAGCAAACAACAGAGTTATCATAATGAGATGGGTGAAGGGGAGATCTCTCGTTTTATATACCTGCCTCGTGGCTGATACTGAAGTCCCAAGTATGACACTGAAGAACTCGAAAGCATCCAACTCGTACTCCGGTGAGGCAGAGCGGCGGTGGCTGCTTCCCCCCATCTCTGATAAGCAGCAGAAGAGACCAATTAGTACCCTTACAACATCACATTGCAAATAGATGAATTGTGTAGGTATGCATGGATTTAAGATTATTTGTTCAAAGCCAATTTGTCAATGATTAATATGATATCTCAATTTCCACCAAATAATACATTTGTTATACACCACATTTTCTTTTCCTTTGGAAAAGAAAAAAGCACACTGCATTCAAGTGAATGTATCTTTTATTGCAAAGCCACAACTTAGCAATAGATTCAAAGTTAATGATTGGCACCTAGAAAAGCATTTCAACATCTTCACAGATTTTACTAGCTACAATACATTCAAAAAATAAATGATATACAGTTTGTATCTCTTTGCAATGAACACACTCTAGGGGTTTTGCCATCCCCCTTTTCCTTAGATTGTCACAAGTCATGAGCCATCATGCCAGCCAGCCAGGAAATAAACTTTACTTTCCAAAGGAAAAAAAATACAATGCATATATAGATAGATGAGCATGTTCAGTTTACAAGAACGAATATAAACAAGCAAAGAATGCATGCATGCATATCAAGAGTTGGCATCTACTGCTACTGCTACTGCTTGCCTCTGCTGCTATTGAATATTTATAATTAACTAAAATTGTTCCTTTAATTACAAGTAAATGCAACTTTTCCATTAATTAAAACTAAACTGTTCCTTCATGATATTCTCTCTTCATCTACCCCTGGCTACTTTCTCTCTTCTCTTCTTCAGTTAATTAAATGAATTTTACTGATGTTGTTGTTAACTGAATTTTACTGATGTTGTTGTTGACTTGCTGTTAATGAACAGTGGCTAAAGATATATAAAACTCCATTGCAAATGTGCCATGTCAATACAACAACTCTTAGAAGTGAAGAACAGGTTCTCCAAAATGAGTAGAAAGGGAGCATGCTGACATCTATACAAGCCAATAATGATTTACTACTCAATGGAACAGGGTAAGATAAACACCAGTCAATAAATTTACTACATCAAAAGGAGTAAAACTCAACAATGTAGCACTATCTCTGAACCTAACCTTTGTTTAGTATGGGTATGACAAATCAATGAGTTGGTCATCACAATGTCAAATGCCATTGGAAGACAAGAAATCAGGTCATCACATAACAACAATTGGATGGCCTCGTGAACAACCAAGACATCCTTGAATGGCTGCCAAGTTACTACTAGTAGGCTCAAAAGTCAAGTAAACTGAAGATTGACCTTCTGAAGGTCTAAGTATGGCTGTGCTTTCAGGTTACTACTAGCAGCAACATGGAAGTAGACTTGATGATAACTATTGCACAAATATGTAAGAAATGAGCAAGTGCATCTACTTATTGGAACAAGCCTGACAGTGGGAAAGCTATAAACTTATAATGACCGCGTTCAGATAAAAGATTGCAACCAAGAAAATCTGGAAAATGTATTATCAACTATAAAATATGGGTTGCAAACCAAACAACTAAGCTACTTTGTCAGATGATAACTATTGCAAACCAAACAAGTAAGCAGAGCACATGTATATACCTGTATCACTGTCTTGGAGCCAACAAACGCCTCAATTTTTCTCCAACCGCGATCGAACCTGTTACGCAGAAACACAAACAGAAAGATACATGTAACTAACGAGGACAGACAGACAAGGTAACAAGAACTCCACAGCTCAATTAAGCCTATACATGTAACTAACGAGGACCATGTCATTATCATGGCAGTCCACTATATATTTTTATGATAAAATACATCATTATCAGGGCACATTATGGCCATTTTCTTACATGATGCCAAGCTAATGACTGACATCTGTTCTTGGCAAATGATGAGTCTCTGGTGCCCCTTGCAAATTGTTGATGCCACATTGTACTTGTACCCCATATGTTTAACCCCAAACACAAAAACATCACCACAAGGACTGAGATAAAAACTAATACTATCATGTACTTGAAGAAACCCTGTTATTTTCTCTTTCCATTTTGAACCTGACACACACTGCATCATCACATATTTTCCTAGAAATTCAGTACAGCATGTTGGGGGTGAGGGGCATCACCTCGAATCACCTAGAGGACGCCGGCGGGGAGAGAAACCTAGGGGGAAGGAGGGGAGGAGAGAGGAGGAATCACCTAGAGGACGCCGACGTCGAGGAGGCTGCGGGCGGCGATCCGGAGGAAGGGGCCCGTGATGTCGTCGGCGTCCTTGGCCGCCTTCTTGACCTTCCGAGCAGAAGAAGGCACAGGTGGTGAGAGGAGGAGGAGGAGGAGAAGCTAGGGGGATGGGGGAAGGGAGGGAGGGGACGTACGTGCTGGGGCGGGGCGGCGAAGGAGCGGCGGGCGCGGGGGCGGCGGCGCGAGGGAGCTGCAGTGGTGGGGGGCGGCGGGGGTGGAGTCCGGCGGGGGTCGGGGTGGCGGCGTCGAGGCAGCGCAAGACCACAGCGGCAGACGACGTGCAGGCGCGGCGGACGGTTGGGGTCGAGTGGGGGATCTGGCAAGGGAGGGAGGGAGGCCACAGTGCGAGGGAACAAGTACGTCGATTCTAATGGCGCACCTCCCCCTGGTGCGCCATAAGTACGTCGATTCTAATGGCGCACCCCCCCTGGTGCGCCATTAGAATTTTGTTTTACTTACTAGCCCGACTGGTCAGGTTATATTCCACCTAACCCTATCTCCATCAGAACACGCCCACTAGCCCGACTGGTCAGCACGCAGCACACACACTAGGAGGTCTTGGGTTCGATTCCCAAGCTCCCCAATTTTTGTTTTTATGCATTTAAAATGTTGTTTGATATTTATTTGTGTTTAAATATGTTCAAACTTGTTTAAATCATAACGGTAATATTTTTTATA
Organism: Triticum aestivum; assembly: GCF_018294505.1. Taxonomy (NCBI): domain Eukaryota; kingdom Viridiplantae; phylum Streptophyta; class Magnoliopsida; order Poales; family Poaceae; genus Triticum; species Triticum aestivum. The sequence goes on along the minus strand of NC_057808.1, from coordinate 552,650,493 downwards.
AAAACAGTAATGATTTTTTAAAAAATATCATCAAATTTGTTATTTGAAAATATAATCAAATTTGCTTTTTTTGCAAATTTAGTGCATTCATTTGTGACGGTGGAGCGGGCCGGGGAGGGTGCGGGGGAGAGTCGGCGACGGCCGGTGGAGCGGGGGAGGGTGCGGTGGGTCGTCGGCAACGGTGGAGTGGGGGAGGGTGCGGGCCGGGGGTCGGCGGCGGCGGCCGGTGGAGCGGGGGAGGGAAATATTCTTTCTCTCCGAAACCACCTGCCCCGCGAGATATCCGAAACCGAGATAGTCGTGCACCGTCGTGAGCAGTGCGGCTCTCATAGGCAAATATTCTTTCTCTGCAGCGTCCCACGTATCAACCAACTGCCCCAGGTGCGCCATTAGTAGTTTTGCAAAAAAGTAAAAAAAAAATATTGTAGTGCGCACTATGTTGCTGGTGCGCCATTACTAGTTACAACTAGTAATGGCGCACTATGTCCTGGTGCGCCATTAGTATGTCTGGCAAAATAAAAATAATTGTTACTAATGGCGCACCGTGTGTCTGGTGCGCCATTAGTGTATTTCACACTAATGGCGCACCAGCACATGGTGCGCCACTGCTACATAGCAATGGCGCACCACATGTCTGGTGCGCCATTAGTGGCCATTCCATCTATAGCCCTTTTCCTAGTAGTGCGCTTCACGGCTTCGAGCCGCAGACAGGCACTCACAAGCCGCTGCACAAGTCCGAAGTAGCTGCTAGGTATAGGATCGGCAGGCCACAGCCGGACTATCAGGTCCTTCATGGCTGGCTCTGCCAACCTGTGCAGCTCGACCAACTGCTTTAGCTGGTCGCTGAAGGGCACCGGATGTTCGGATCCCAGATATTGGGACCAGAATAGCTTCTCCGTAGACATCCCTTCTTCGGCTCTATAATGCTTGGAAGCATCTGATACACTGTGCGGCAGATCTGTAAACGCCCCTGGAAAATCCAAATTCAGGATAAGTACAAGGAACGTTTCTTCTACATACTTGCTATGCATGCTGAAAGACTTACCCGCCATAATCTTCTTGGCCGCCTGAATTTCCTGGAGGGCGCTCTGGGCTTCGGCTCGTGCATCCTGCACGCTCTGGCGGGCCATCGCCAATTCGGACTCTTGCGCATTACAATCACGCTCCAAGGACTCAAATCTCTCTATCGCGCCCTGGAGCTGTTGCTGCGCCTCGCCAACCCGGGCCTCGTGTTTCTCGCGCGAGGCCCGTTCCTTGGCCGCTTTGTCCTTGGCCTCGGCTAGCGCCTTCTTAAGGGCTGCCACCTTGGTCGTGGCCCCTAATAAAGTTTATGACACTTTAGTCCGGTCGGACTATTCATTTTTTTGTAATGTACCCACAGGTTACTGCATACCTTGGCTATCCTCCAGCTACTTCTTCACGAGGCCGAGCTCCTCCTCGGCCCGCTCCAGTTTTTGCTTCAATCTGGAGACCTCCGTAGCATGAGCAGTGGCAGCCTGCAGCGATACCTTCTTATTCACATAGACAACTCATGTTAGACTCCTGCGATATTTATTCTTGATCCTTTGTTCGGCTTTTCTTCCCGAACACCAAACAGAGCTGCAGTGGTGGGGGGCGGCGGGGGTGGATCCCGCAATAAGGGGACACGATCTCTGCTTCGACAGGACATGCCAATTACAACCTTGTCTCGAAACATGGGATGGCAGATGAAAAACGGTTCGAAATTATGACCGGACAAACGTGATGTCGTGTTGTAAAAAAGCTGTCAACAGATTAGATTAGTGCAAATATTATATTCTCTCTGCGGTTGTGTGTGGTTTGCGTTACAGGTTCGGATACAATCATCGCATCCGAAGACTATCGTGGAGTTCGGAAAAGGGGGAACCCGCCTTGCAATGCCGAATACAATCTGCGCGCCGGACTCCTCGTCACTGAAGCCAGGTTCAGGGGCTACTGAGGGAGTCCTGGACTAAGGGGTCCTTGGTCCTCGGTTATATATTCATTGGGCCGGACTGATGGGCTGTGAAGACATGAAGGCCAAAGACTGTACCCGTGTCCGGATTGGACTCTGCTTGGCGTGGAGGGCAAGCTAGGCGACTGACTATGAAGATTCCTTCTTATGTAACCGACCCCATGTAACCCTAGATCTCTCTGGTGTCTATATAAACCTGAGAGCGTAGTCCGAATAGGTGGATACTCATTACCATATTCACATAGGCTAGTCTTCTAGGGTTTAGCCATTACGATCTCGTGGTAGATCAACTCTTGTAACACTCATATTCATCAAGATCAATCAAGCAGGAAGTAGGGTATTACCTCCATAGAGAGGGCCCGAACCTGGGTAAACATCGTGTCCCCTGTCTCTTGTTACCATCGATCCTAGACGCACAGTTCGGGACCCCCTACCAGAGATCCGCCGGTTTTGACACCGACAGTGGTCTCATACTGGATTGATACCTTGGTTCTCAAAAACTGAGGGAAATACTTACGCTACTTTGCTGCATCACCCTTTCCTCTTCAAGGGAAAACCAACACAGTGCTCAAGAGGTAGCAAGAAGGATTTCTGGTGCCGTTGCCGGGGAGTCTACGCACAAGTCAAGATATACCAAGTACCCATCACAAACTCTTATCCCTCGCATTACATTATTTGCCAGTTGCCTCTCTTTTTTCCTCTCCCCCACTTCACCCTTGCCGTTTTATTCGCCCTCTCTTTCTGTTCGCCTCTTTTTCGCTTGCTTCTTGTGTGCTTGTGTGTTGGATTGCTTGCTTGTCATGATGGCTCAAGATAATACTAAATTGTGTGACTTTTCCAATACCAACAACAATGGTTTTCTTAGCACTCCGATTGCTCCTCTTACCGATGCTGAATCTTGCGAAATTAATGCTGCCTTGCTAAATCTTGTTATGAAAGATCAATTCGCCGGCCTTCCTAGTGAAGATGCCGCTACTCATCTAAATAGCTTTGTTGATTTGTGTGATATGCAAAAGAAGAAAGATGTGGATAATGATATTGTTAAGTTGAAGTTATTTCCTTTTTCTCTTAGAGATCGTGCTAAAACTTGGTTTTCTCTTTGCCTAAAAATTGTATTGATTCTTGGAATATGTGCAAGGATGCTTTTATCTCTAAGTATTTTCCTCCCGCTAAGTGATACGTCTCCAACATATCTATAATTTTTTATTGTTCCATGCTATATTATATTCAGTTTTGGACATTATTGGGCTTTATTATACACTTTTATATTATTTTTGGGACTAACCTATTAACCGGAGGCCGAGCCCAGAATTGCTGTTTTTTGCCCATCTCAGAGTTTCGCAGAAAAGGAATATCAAACGGAATCCAAACGGAATGAAACCTTCGGGAACGTGATTTTCGGAACGAACGTGATCCAGAGGACTTGGACCCTACGTCAAGAAAGCTACCCGAAAACCACGAGGTAGGGGGCGCGGCTACCCCCCCTGGGCGCGCCCTCCACCCTCGTGGGCCCCATGTTGCTCCACCGACGTACTTCTTCCTCCTATATATACCTACGTACCCCCAAACTACCAGATACGGAGCCAAAAACCTAATTCCACCGCTGCAACCTTCTGTACCCGTGAGATCCCATCTTGGGGCCTGTTCCGGAGCTCCGCTGGAGGGGGCATCGATCACGGAGGGCTTCTACATCAACACCATAGCCTCTCCGATGATGTGTGAGTAGTTTACCTCAGACCTTCGGGTCCATAGTTATTAGCTAGATGGCTTCTTCTCTCTTTTTGGATCTCAATACAATGTTCTCCCCCTCTCTTGTGGAGATCTATTCGATGTAATCTTCTTTTGCAGTGTGTTTGTTGAGACCGATGAATTCTGGGTTTATGATCAAGTTTATCTATGAACAATATTTGAATCTTCTCTGAATTCTTTTATGTATGATTGGTTATCTTTGCAAGTCTCTTCGAATTATCAGTTTTGTTTGGCCTACTAGATTGATCTTCCTTGCAATGGGAGAAGTGCTTAGCTTTGGGTTCAATCTTGTGGTGTCCTTTCCCAGTGACAGTAGGGGCAGCAAGGCACGTATTGTATTGTTGCCATCGAGGATAACAAGATGGGGTTTATATCATATTGCATGACTTTATCCCTCTACATCATGTCATCTTGCTTAAAGCGTTGCTCTGTTCTTATGAACTTAATACTCTAGATGCATGCTGGATAGCGGTCGATGTGTGGAGTAATAGTAGTAGATGCAGGCAGGAGTCGGTCTACTTGTCTCGGACGTGATGCCTATACACATGATCATACCTAGATATTCTCATAACTATGCTCAATTCTGTCAATTGCTCAACAGTAATTTGTTCACCCACCATAAATACTTATGCTCTTGAGAGAAGCCACTAGTGAAACCTATGGCCCCCGAGTCTATTTTCCATCATATTAATCTTCCAACACTTAGTTATTTTTATTGTTTTCTATTTTACTTTGCATCTTTATTATAAAAATACCAAAAATATTTCTTATCATATATATCAGATCTCATTATCATAAGTGACCGTGTAGGGATTGACAACCCCTTATCGCATTGGTTGCGAGGATTTATTTGTTTGTGTAGGTGCAAGGGACTCGTGCGTGGCCTCCTACTGGATTGATACCTTGGTTCTCAAAAACTGAGGGAAATACTTACGCTACTTTGCTGCATCACCCTGTCCTCTTCAAGGGAAAAACCAACGCAGTGCTCAAGAGGTAGCAAGAAGGATTTCTGGCGCCGTTGCCGGGGAGTCTATGCAAAAGTCAACATACCAAGTACCCATCACAAACCCTTATCTCCCGCATTACATTATTTGCCATTTGCCTCTCGTTTTCCTCTCCCCCACTTCACCTTTGCCTTTTCTTCGCCTTCTTCCCGTATGTCTTTTTGTTTGTGTTTCCACGTGCCTTCTATTTGCTTGCATCTTTGCTTGCTGAGAATCTATTGATATGGATCCACTTGAAGTCTTCTATTTGGATCATCTTCGATCCTTATGCACTCGTGCTGAAACCCCAACTAGCCTAGTTGATGGGAAATCTTTAGATGAGCATGCTCATTTTGTGCGTCATTGTTTTTCTGAAAAAGGGAAGCTCTTATGGTATCATATAAATAGTTTGCTATGCTATGCTTGGAATCTTTGTGAAATGTGTGATTTTACTTGTTGCTCTAAGAACCCTAAAAAACACCTTCCCTACCTATGTGAGTTCAATAATAATGAAATCTTATCTTCTTATGCAAAGGATGTTTATAGTTACTATGATATCGAACAAACTGAAGAATTTGTCGTTTTTAAGGGTGCTCATGAAGTTGCTTCTTTGATTGAAAAGTATGATTATACTCTCAACAAATCTGAAAATTCCGTCATACTTAAATATTGCAATGAAAACTTTGCTCATAATGTCTTTGTCCAAGAATTTATTGAAAGAATGACCGTTGCTTTGGAAGAAAATAATGATATGCATGAATCTATAGATAATGATGATTCCGATGATTTGGTTGAAATATCCCTTGATGAACATGATGCTTGCTATTCTTGTGGCCATGATGCCAATATTTATGAAGACGAATTTGCTATAGTTCCTTATGTTAAAAATGAGATCGTTGCTATTGCACCCATGCTTGATAGTTCCTTCGATGAAAAGCATGATTGCAATGATTTTATTATAAATTATATTGATGTAGATTGTGCTAATAATATGCAAAACCCTAAGCTTGGGGATGCTAGTTTTGCTATGTCTACTACTTGTTGCAATGATCATGATTGGGGTGATTCTTCTTATGATCTTGAAAATTTATTTAAGCCCCATGATGAATATGAGATTGATAATAGTGTTTGCAATAATATTGAAAGTGGGTTTGGAATAGTGTCAACTTTAGATCCCACATATTTGGATTTTGATCAATCTTATGAAATTTTTGATAAAAGTGGGCTTGGAAAGGTCATGACTTTAGTTAATGTTAATCCCACTATTTCGGAAGAGTGTAAACTTTGCATGCATGTGGATCGTGTTGAAAATATTTTATATGATAGCTATATTGTTGAATTTTCTTATGATCCTACATGTAATTATTATGAGAGAGGAAAATATGATTGTAGAAATTTTCATGTTACTAAATTACCTCTCGTTATGATGAGATTACTATTGTTTCTTTCCGCTTCCTTGCATATGCTAGTTTTTGCTTGCCTTGATAATTTGTTTGCCTATAAGATGCCTATGCATAGGAAGTATGTTAGACTTAGATGTGTTTGTAACATGTTTTGTGATGCTCTCTTTGTGCTTCAATTCTTGTCTTTCTTGTGAGCATCATTGAAATCTCAATGCCTAGCAAGGGGCGTTAAACGATAGCGCTTGTTGGGAGGCAACCCAATTTTATTTTTAGTTTTTTTTGCTTTTTGCTTCTGTTTAGGAATAAATCTTTGATCTAGCCTCTGGTTAGATGTCTTTTTATGTTTTAGTTAGTGTTTGTGCCAAGTTTAACCTATAGAATCTTCTTGGATGATAGTTATTTGATCTTGCAGAAAATTCCAGAAACCTTTTGTTCACGAAAATAATTGTTAAACATCACCAGAACGTGATAAAATATTGATTCCAATTGCTGATGATCAATAAACAAATTGTCTAGTTCGTCCTATTTTGGCTGATTGTTTGGAGTTCCAGAAGTTTGCGTTAGTTACAGATTACTACAGACTGTTCTGTTTTTGACAGATTCTGTTTTTCGTGTGTTGTTTGCTTATTTTGATGAATCTATGGCTAGTCAAATAGTTTATAAACCATAGATAAGTTGTAATACAGTAGGTTTAACACCAATATAAATAAAGAATGAGTTCATTACAGTACCTTGCAGTGGTCTTTTGTTTTCTTTCGCTAACGGAGCTCACGAGATTTTCTGTTGAGTTTTGTGTTGTGAAGTTTTCAAGTTTTGGTTGAAAGATTTGATGGATTATGGAACAAGGAGTGGCAACAGCCTAAGCTTGGGGATGCCCATGGCACCCCAAGATAATCTAAGGACACCAAAAAGCCAAAGCTTGGGGAAGCCCCGCAAGGCATCCCCTCTTTCGTCTACTTCCATCGGTAACTTACTTGGAGCTATATTTTTATTCACTACATGATATGTGTTTTGCTTGGAGCGTCTTGTATGATTTGAGTCTTTGCTTTTTAGTTTACCACAATCATCTTTTCTGTACACACCTTTTGAGAGAGACACACATGATTCGGAATTTATTAGAATACTCTATGCGCTTCGCTTATATCTTTTGAGCTATGTAGTTTTTGCTCTAGTACTTCACTTATATCTTTTAGAGCACGGTGGTGGATTTGTTTTGTAGAAACTATTATTCTCTCATGCTTCCCTTAGATTATTTTGGGAGTCTTAAATAGCATGGTAATTCGCTTAAATAATCTTAATATGCTAGGTATTCAAGATTAGTAAAAAAAACTTTCTTATGAGTGTGTTGAATACTAAGAGAAGTTTGATGCTTGATGATTGTTTTGAGATATGGAGGTAGTGATATTAAAGTTGTGCTAGTTGAGTAGTTTTGAATTTTAGAAATACTTGTGTTGAAGTTTGCAAGTCCCGTAGCATGCACGTATGGTAAACGTTATGTAACAAATTTGAAACATGAGGTGTTCTTTGAGTGTCCTCCTTATGAGTGGCGGTCGGGGACGAGCGATGGTCTTTTCGTACCAATCTATCCCCCTAGGAGCATGCACGTAGAGCTTGGTTTTTGATGACTTGTAGATTTTTCCAATAAGTAGTGAGTTCTTTATGACTAATGTTGAGTCCATGCATTATACGTACCCTCACCTTTCCATCATTGCTAGCCTCTTCGGTACCGTGCATTGCCCTTTCTCACATTGAGAGTTGGTGCAAACTTCGCCGGTGCATCCAAACCCCGTGATATGATACGCTCTTTCACACATAAACCTCCTTATATCTTCCTCAAAACAGCCACCATACCTACCTATTATGGCATTTCCGTAGCCATTCCGGGATATATTGCCATGCAACTTTCCACCATTCCGTTCATCATGACACGTTCATCATTGTCATATTGCTTAGCATGATCATGTAGTTGGGATTGTATTTGTGGCAAAGCCACCATCCATAATTCTTTCATACACGTCACTCTTGGTTCATTGCATATCCCGGTACACCGCCGGAGGCATTCATATAGAGTCATACTTTGTTCTAGTATCGAGTTGTAATCATTGAGTTGTAAATAAATAGAAGTGTGATGATCATCACTTTTCTAGAGCATTGTCCCAAGTGAGGAAATAAAAAAAAGAGAAGGAGAAAGGCCATAAAAAAGGAAGGCCCAAAAAAGTGAGAGAAAAAGAGAGAAGGGACAATGTTACTATCCTTTTACCACACTTGTGCTTCAAAGTAGCACCATAGTCTTCATGATAGAGAGTCTCTTGTTTTGTCACTTTCATATAATAGTGGGAATTTTTCATTATAGAACTTGGCCTGTATATTTCAACAACGGGCTTCCTCAAATGCCCTAGGTCTTCATGAGCAAGCAAGTTGGATGCACACCCACTTAGTTTCTTTTGTTGAGCTTTCATATATTTATAGCTCTAGTGCATCCGTTGCATGGCAATCCCTACTCCTTGCATTAACATCAATCGATGGACATCTCCATAGCTCATTGATTAGCCTCGTTGATGTGAGACTTTCTCCTTTTTTGTCTTCTCCACATAACACCCATCATTATATTCTATTCCACCCATAGTGCTATATCCATGGCTCACGCTCATGTATTGCGTGAAAGTTGAAAAAGTTTGAGATTACTAAAGTATGAAACAATTGCTTGGCTTGTCATCGGGGTTGTGCATGATGAGAGCATTCTTGTGTGACGAAAATGGAGCATGACTAAACTATATGATTTGTTAGGGATGAACTTTCTTTGGCCATGTTATTTTGAGAGGACATAATTGCTTAGTTAGTATGCTTGAAGTATTATATTTTTATGTCAATATTGAACTTTTATCTTGAATCTTTCGGATCTGAATATTCATACCACATTTAAGAAGAATTACATTGAAATTATGCCAAGTAGCATTCCACATCAAAAATTCTGTTTTTATCATTTACCTATTCGAGGACGAGCAGGAATTAAGCTTGGGGATGCTTGATACGTCTCCAACGTATCTATAATTTTTTATTGTTCCATGCTATATTATATTCTGTTTTGGACATTATTGGGCTTTATTATACACTTTTATATTATTTTTGGCACTAACCTATTAGCCGGAGGCCCAGCCCAGAATTGTTGTTTTTTGCCTATTTCAGAGTTTCGCAGAAAAAGAATATCAAACGGAGTCCAAACGGAATGAAACCTTCGGGAACGTGATTTTCGGAACGAACGTGATCTAGAGGACTTGGTCCCTACGTCAAGAAAGCTACCAGGAAGCCACGAGGTAGGGGGGGCGCCTACCCCCTGGGTGCGCCCTCCACCCTCGTGGGCCCCACGTTGCTCCACCGACGTACTTCTTCCACCTATATATACCTACGTACCCCCAAACTACCAGATACGGAGCCAAAAACCTAATTCCACCGCCGCAACCTTCTGTACCCGTGAATCCCATCTTGGGGCCTGTTCCGGAGCTCCGCCGGAGGGGGCATTGATCACGGAGGGCTTCTACATCAACACCATAGCCTCTCCGATGATGTGTGAGTAGTTTACCTCAGACCTTCGGGTCCATAGTTATTAGCTAGATGGCTTCTTCTCTCTTTTTGGATCTCAATACAATGTTCTCCCCCTCTCTTGTGGAGATCTATTCGATGTAATCTTCTTTTGCGGTGTGTTTGTTGAGACCGATGAATTGTGGGTTTATGATCAAGTTTATCTATGAACAATATTTGAATCTTCTCTGAATTCTTTTATGTATGATTGGTTATCTTTGCAAGTCTCTTCGAATTATCAGTTTGGTTTGGCCTACTAGATTGATCTTTCTTGCAATGGGAGAAGTGCTTAGCTTTGGGTTCAATCTTGCGGTGTCCTTTCCCAGTGACAGTAGGGGTAGCAAGGAATGTATTGTATTGTTGCCATTGAGGATAACAAGATGGGGTTTATATCATATTGCACGAGTTTATCCCTCTACATCATGTCATCTTGCTTAAAGCGTTACTCTGTTCTTATGAACTTAATACTCTAGATGCATGCTAGATAGCGGTCGATGTGTGGAGTAATAGTAGTAGATGCAGGCAGGAGTCGGTCTACTTGTCTCGGACGTGATGCCTATATACATGATCATACCTAGATATTCTCATAACTATGCTCAATTCTGTCAATTGCTCAACAGTAATTTGTTCACCCACCGTAAATACTTATGCTCTTGAGAGAAGCCACTAGTGAAACCTATGGCCCTCGGGTCTATTTTCCATCATATTAATCTTCCAACACTTAGTTATTTTTATTGCTTTCTATTTTACTTTGCATCTTTATTATAAAAATACCAAAAATATTATCTTATCAAATCTATCAGATCTCACTCTCGTAAGTGACCGTGTAGGGATTGACAACCCCTTATCGCGTTGGTTGCGAGGATTTATTTTTTTGTGTAGGTGCGAGGGACTCGTGCGTGGCCTCCTACTGGATTGATACCTTGGTTCTCAAAAACTGAGGGCAATACTTACGCTACTTTGCTGCATCACCCTTTCCTCTTCAAGGGAAAATAGAATTTGTAGTACAAGATAGTGTGACTCACTCGAAGTTGTAAGGAAGTAGTATATCTTCATTGCTATTGAGGCACTTCAAGAACTCTACCATGTTTTTCTCTACATCTTGTCTACACCATTCCAATTTCCATGTGTATTCATTAACGGTATTTGGGTCAATGAACCCAATGCCATAGCGTCCAGATTTTTTCATTTCATACATCTTCATCCTGCATAATACCACAGAAAAGAATATATAGTGATGATATATAATTACAGGTAATTAATTATCAATCAATGAGCACTAGAGCTAGCTTGAGACTTAAATTACAGAAAGAAATCACTTACAGACAATAGCAACTGACGATAGATTTGTCGAGTGCATCTTGATTGAATAATTGAAATAGTTCTGAATACTCAACGGACACAGCTTTCTCATGGAAGTAATGCTCCTCCTTGACATTCACCATGAGGGGCCCTCGATTGGAAATCTTGGTAATGTTCATGTACCACTGATGCAATTCATACATTCTCGTTGGGAGGTTCTTGACCTCGTCTGGCTCGACCAAAGGTTGGCCCCGGACATATTTCCGTTTTATTTCCTCCTCTCTAAGCGGAGACATGGGCTCGATCTCGAGGAGTTGTCCAACAGTGATCTTGAGCATTTCAGCCTGCATTATATGCTCCTCGGTTATTACCACATCGCCCAGCTCGGGAACGTAAACGGTTTGCCCACAATAATATTGGGCGCGCGTACTCTCATGTGTTGTTGGCACAACAAGCGGGGGGGTCGATTGCGCCGCCTGTTCTCCCAGCTGGGGAACGGTTTTCCCGCATTTTTTGACAGCTGCTTGTTGGCTCGAGGTCGAGCTCGCTTCTTTCTGTAGTCGTGCTCGATGTGCCTTCCTGATTTGGCGCTCATAGTCTGAGTCAACAGGCTTGGGAGCTGGTGGTCTAGCCATACGTGGTCAATCTTTTCCTCGGGCACTTTCTCCCTCGGTAGCGTTGCGGGTTTCGGTCGAAAATGAGCGTCCACTTCGGCCCGCACTATTGCATCATTTTGCTCCTCGGTCATGTCGTAAGGCCTCTGAGGAAGAGGAGCGAGGCTGCTTGGACCATATTTATATCGCTTGTCTCCGCCTGTACTTTCTGTACTACCTCGACTCGTACCGCTACGCACCATAGCTGCGGCGTGTCTCTTCTGCGACTGCTTAGGCGGCGGAGACGGCTGACGTGGCTTAGTTGGAGCAGGAGGAGTGGCCTGACGCTGTGCCGGACTTGAAGCAGGAGGTGTGGCCTGACACGGTGTCAGACTTGAAGCAGGAGGTGTGGCCTGACGCTGTGCCGGACTTGAAGCAGGAGGTGTGGCCTGACAGGGTGTCAGACTTGAAACAGGAGGAGTGGCCTGACGCTGTGCCGGACTTGAAGCAGGAGTCTGCTCACGCGTTCGTGGACTTGGAGGAGTGGGAGTCTGCTGACACGGTGGCGGACTTCGAGGAGGAGTCGGCGGACGCGGTGTCGGTGGACTTCGAAAGATGATGCAATCCTTTTTCCATAGGATGAAACGATGTATGGCCTCTCCTAGTGTTTGCTCGTCGTCACCTCCAGGAATGTCAAGCTCTAGCCCCGAATATGGGCCCACCACCTCATCAACCAAGACACGAGCATAGCCCGCTGGAATCGGGGTGCAATGGAAGGTTGCTTCGGGGGTAATTGTAAAAGCAACGGCGTTCGCCACCTTCATAGATATGTTCTTTATTTTGAAGTGTAGCTCACAGTTAGTGTTCTCTATGATGTCATCCACATGGTATGTATCCAGCAGTGCGTCGCCCGGGGCGGAACCAACGCTGCTTCTCGGCATGGATGGGACGATGCTATCCAATGCTGGATGATCATCTGCTTGCTGCTGCCGCTGCTGAGACCCCCTTTCCTGGCTAAGTGAGTCGATCTGCTACTGCTGCTGCTGGAATTTGAGTGCCAAGTCCGCGCTCCTTGCTTCTAGGCCTTGAAGGCGTTCCGCGTCCTGCTTCCTCTGCTCCTCCTCCAGCTTCCTCTTCTTCTCCTCCTCCATCTTCTTTCTTGCACGGGTCCTGTAGTCGTCGTCCCATTCCAAAAAGCCCTCATACCAGGGAATAACGCCCTTGCCTCGTGTTCTTCCCGGGTGTTCAGGATTTCCCAGGGCGCGCATAAGCTCGTTGTTCTCTCTGTTGGGCATGAACACCCCCTTTCGAGCATCTTCTATTGCGTCAAGTAACTTTTGTTCTACTCCGTTTAGACTTGCCTTCTTCGAAACCAGGCCTGTCTTCGGGTCCAATGCCCCCCCATGCGCATAGAACCAAGTTCTGCACCTGGGGGGCTAGCTCCTAGTAACCGGAGTAACCCCTGCATCCTCCATCTCTTGCTCAGACTTATCCCACTTAGGCATTGCCACCGCGTAGCCACCTGGACCCAGCCTATGGAACTGCGTCTTTTTTGAGGCATTGGCCTTGTTTTTTCTCGACCGTTCCTTAGATAATTCTGATTCCTTGAATTTCACGAAAGCGGGCCAGTGTTCTCTTTGCTTCTCCAGTGTTCCCTTGAATTCTGGAGTCTTCCTTTCTGTAGCGAGGAAGTTGGCCCATACAGATTTTTTGTGGGTGTTGAATGCAATTGCCATCTTCTTAAGAGCAGCGTCCTTGACTTTCTGCACATCTGCATCAGTGAAATAATCTGGTAGGGTGAAATGTTCCATCAGAGATTCCCAAAGCTTTTGTTTTGCTCTGTCTTCGACCCAAGTAACATCTGGGCGTTTAGTTTTTGCTCTTTCCATTCTTGAATGGAGATCGGGAGTTGGTCCTTCACAAGAACTCCGCACTGACGAACGAACTTGCTCGCAATGTTCTTAGGCGTGAGGGGTTCGCCACTAGCTTTGATGGAATCGATGTTGTACTTTACACCCTCCTTCAACTTTTTGCTCGGGCCGCGCTTTGTCCTGCTGTCTGTAGAAGCAGATTTGCTCGATCCGGAGGGCTGAAAGAAGAAAGATCAATTCGTTAATATATCTTCAAATAAAAAACATGTGATGATCACTAGATGCCTGCTTATATAAATATACCTCGCCGGTAGTCTTTGTTATTTCAAGATCAACATTGTATTCGTCATCATAATCATTGTCTGCGTCATCATAATCATAATCATAGTTCATGACTTCATCAGCTAGGTCGTCGAGATCGAATATCTTATCATCACCCTCCCCGGTATTGTTCAGATATTGGGAGCCGTCATTTGCTTAATTCAGATCATCTGGCCTGCTAGGGCTGCGTATGATCTCGAACAGGGCCTCTTCTCCCTCTCTGCCGGTATTGTCCGCCATAGCTTTTATTTAACTAATACAGAAAAAATATAAAACAATTTAGTATTCAAATTACAATGCATGGTGCAATCAATAAGGAAAAACTGAATCATATAGTACATAATATGCATCGTCTCGAATAAAATATAATCTCGAATACATCGTCTCGAATAATATATAATCTCGAATACATCATCTCAAAGAATATATAATCTCGAATACATCACTGGCTAGGTAGCTAATAAATATCGAATACTATAGAAGAATCTAGGCCACTGGCGGTTCCTGGGGCGCGGGCGGTGGACACCCAAAGACAAGGAACCATCACATGATCATATCTCCGGTCATCTGGCCAAAGAACCTGCTAGGTATTGGAGAACCTGACGTCCATAGCAGCCATGTAGCGATGGACGTGCTCGTCCTCCTCCCTGACACGACGACGCACCACCTCCGGCGGGGCCGGCTCCCTCTGCACCGAATGTGGCCCAGGCGAACGCCACCAAAGGAGATCAGGGTCGACGACGGGACCCGAGGCCGGGTTCCTCACCAAGCGTCGCGCCCCTCCAGGTAGCACCTCCCAGTGCCAGCCCGGCGGAGCCCAATCCCGGACATGGGTCCTCTGAAGCAGGACATCGTCGCGAACGGGTCGACGGCGAGGATGCGGGCCGGGCATCGTCGACAACAAATACTATATGCCGCAAAAGTAAAGTAACATTTTTTAAATGATTGGATTGTGATTTCTTATATGCAAATTCTAAATTTTATAACTAAAAATATAACAAACTAAAAAAACATCGACCATATCTAAAACTAACATTTCTATAACTAAAACTGTATAACTAATTTTTCTTCAACATTTCTATATAACAAACATTTCTATAACATTAATACAGAAAAAACTAACATTTCTATATATAACTAACATTTCTATAACATTAATACAGAAAAAACTGAAAAAACTAATAACTAATAACTAATAACAGAAAAACTAAAAACTAAAAACAGAAAAACTAAAAACTAAAAACAGAACAAAAATTGTGTGTGTGTGTGTATGCCTGTGTATGTGTTGTGTGTGCAGGCGACGGCGACGGCGAGCCAAGGCAACGGCGCCGGCGGCGCGTGCGGTGGCTTCGATTGGAGGGAGAGGAGTGGGGGGACAGAGGCTCACAGCGCGGGCGAGGTCGAGGCGACGGCGACGGCGACGCGGGCCGGTGCGGGGACGGGGACGCGGGCCGGTGTGGGGATGGGGATGGGCCGGCGACGCAGACGGCGCGACGAGGACGGGGGCGGCGCGGAGTCGACGGGGACGGCGCGACGGCGGCGGCGACGGCGCGGGACGGGGCGGCGGCGATGAAGCAGAGAGAAGTGGGAGGAAATTGACGAAATTTTCGTAAGTGTTTCTTATATAGGATGGTCCTTTAGTACCGGTTGGAGCCACCAACCGGTACTAAAGGTCGATTTTGGCCAAGCCAAGCGGCGGGAAGCGCCCACCTTTAGTATCGGGTGGTGGCACCACCCGGTACTAAAGTGTGTGCGCTGCCAGGCGAGGGGTGCAGAAGTTTAGTCCCACCTCGCTAGTTGAGGAGCGCCAAGACCAGTTTATAAGCCACGACGCGGGCACTGCATTGAGCTCCTCTCAATAGCATGCCTTCTGGGCCTACCTCTCCTACTCTGCCTGTGGGCCTACTGGGCTTGCGGGCCTGCATCCTGGCCTAACTATAGGTTGGGTTTCTAGTCGTATGCAGGCCCAGTAGGTGGGCTTTTTTATTTTCTTATTTTTTTGCTTTATTTATTTTTGGTTTATTTATTTTTGAGTTGTTTTTTGCTCTATTTAGAGTTTCTTTGGGAATATTTTTGCTTTAGGTACAAAATATTACAAACTTTCTGTTAGTGCCGGTAATTTACAAATTTGAATAGTTTACATTTTGAATTATTTGAAATTTGTGTGAATCACTAGTTTGTGAATAACTTAACTTTGAAAATAGATTTTCAGTGATTCTTTTTTCTTATGTTTAATATTAGTGTGTTTTATCATCATATTCAATTTGGTAATGCTTAGGTTATTTAAAAAATGAAATCCCTTTGTAACGGATGAGTTTTCGTCCGAAACCCTGATACTTCGAAAGAGATTGTCCATTTTATACACGAAGTGCATCCAGTTTTTGCGGTAACCCTCTCTACTTTTTTGCACATGCTATGTGGGTGAAATTATGATAGCATGCCAACTTTCAACCTTTTCTGAGTTCATTTGAAATGCTTTTCAATTTCAGGGTCATTTAGCTGAAAAAAATCAGTAAATGCAAGAAAGAATTTGTTTGCACATAAAATTTCTTCGCGTTTCAAATGCCAAAACACATAACTACCCTAACTATTACAGAGATTCCCTCCTGGGTGTGAAACACAGAAGAAAGTGATGATAGTGAAGCCGATCACATCCCAGATCTTTGGGTGTGAAACTTTTTCTTCTCGTATGTCCCTTTGCGCCGTAGCCATGGAAAATCTTCATCATTTAACTGGATGCTCGGGTCAATATTCACTGTGAATAGAAGAATTTCATCAAACTTTTCATAATCTTCTGACATGTCTGTCTTGTCATCCACTCCCACGATGTTTCTCTTCCCAGAAAGAACTATGTAGCGCTTTGGCTCATCGTATGATGCATTCGCTTCCTTATATTTTCTTTTTCTCGGCTTGGTAGACATATCCTTCACATAGAAAACCTGTGCCACATCATTAGCTAGGACGAATGGTTCGTCTGCATACACAAGATTGTTGAGATCCACTGTTGTCATTCCATACTGCGGGTGTTCCATTACCCCATATCGTGTCATATTGACCCATTTGCACCGAAACAAAGGGATCTTCGAATCACGTCAATAGTCAAGTTCCCATATCTCCTCTATGTAACCATAATATGTTTCCTTTCCCGTCTTGGTTATTGCATCAAAGCGGACACCACTGTTTTGGTTGGTGCTCTTCTTATCTTGGGCGATCGTGTAAAATGTATTACCATTTATCTCGTACCCTTCGAAAGTCATTATATTCAAAGATGGTAACTGGGACAGCGAGTACAGGTCATCTTCAATAGAGGCGTCATGCATGGTACGTGTCTGCAACCACCCGGCGAAACTCCTGGTTTGTTCACGTGTAATCCAGTCATCAGACCGCTCCGGGTGTTTGGAGCGTAGAAAATTCTTGTGTTCGTCCATATACGGAGCCACCAAGGCGGAACTCTGTATAACTGTGTAGTGTGCTTCAGTGAGAGAATGTCCGTCCATACATATTTTTTGATTCCCTCCTAGCGTGCCTTTTCCATCCAGTCTACCCTTATGCCGCGATTCAGGAACACCAATCGGCTTAAGGTCAGGAATAAAGTCAATACAAAACTCAATGACCTCCTCATTTTCATGGCCCTTGGAGATGCTTCCTTCTGGCCTAGCACGGTTATGAACATATTTCTTTAAGACTCCCATGAACCTCTCAAAGGGGAACATATTGTGTAGAAATACAGGACCCAAAACGCTAATCTCTTCGCATAGGTGAACTAGGACGTGCGTCATGATGTTGAAGAAGGATGGTGGGAACACCAACTCGAAACTGACAAGACATTGCACCAAATCATTCTCTAACCTTGGTATGATTTCTGGATCGATTACCTTCTGAGAGATTGCATTGAGGAATGCACATAGCTTCACAATGGCTAATCGAACGTTATCCGGTAGAAGCCCCCTCAATGCAACCGGAAGCAGTTGCGTCATAATCACGTGGCAATCATGAGACTTTAGGTTCTGGAACTTTTTCTCTGCCATGTTTATTATTCCCTTTATATTCGACGAGAAGCCAGATGGTACCTTAATACGGAGCAGGCATTCAAAGAAGATTTCCTTCTCTTCTTTGGTAAGAGCGTAGTTGGCATGACCCTGATGTATGCCGTCTTTTCCATGCATACGTTGCTGGTCCTCCCGTGCCTCAGGTGTATCTTTTGTCTTCCCATACACGCCCAAGAAGCCAAGCAAGGTCACGCAAAGATTCTTCGTCACATGCATCACGTCGATTGCAGAGCGGACCTCTAGATCTTTCCAATAGGGCAGGTCCCAAAATATAGATTTCTTCTTCCACATGGGTGCGCGTCCGTCAGCGTCATTCGGAACAGGTTGTCCGCCAGGACCCTTTCCAAAGACTACCTTCAAATCCTTGACCATATCATGTACATCAGCACCAGTACGATGGCGAGGCTTCGTCCGGTGATCCGCCTCACCTTTGAAATGCTTGCCTTTCTTTCTTACGGGATGCCTGCTCGGAAGAAATCGACGATGTCCCAGGTACACATTCTTCCTACAATTGTCCAAATATATACTGTCGGTATCATCCAAATAGTGCGTGCATGCGCGGTATCCCTTGTTTGTCTGTCCTGAAAGGTTACTGAGAGCAGGCCAATCATTGATGGTCACGAACAGCAAGGCCTTTAGGTCAAATTCTTCCCCCATGTGATCATCCCACGCACGTACACCTTTTCCATTCCACATCTGTAAGAGTTCTTCAACTAATGGCCTTAGGTACACATCAATGTCGTTGCCGGGTTGCTTAGGGCCTTGGATGAGCACTGGCATCATAATGAACTTCCGCTTCATGCACAACCAAGGAGGAAGGTTATACAAACATAGAGTCACAGGCCAGGTGCTATGGTTGCTGCTCTGCTCCCCAAAAGGATTAATGCCATCTGCGCTTAGACCAAACCATACGTTCCTTGCGTCATCTGCAAACTCCTTCCCGTACTTTCTCTCAATTTTTCTCCACTGTGACCCGTCAGCGGGTACTCTCAACTTTCAGTCTTTCTTACGGTCTTCTCTGTGCCATCGCATCACCTTGGCATGCTCTTCGTTTTGGAACAAACATTTCAACCGTGGTATTATAGGAGCATACCACATCACCTTGGAAGGAATCTTCTTCCTGGGGCGCTCGCCCTCAACATCACCAGGGTCATCGCGCCTGATCTTATAGGGCAATGCACCGCATACCGGGCAAGCGTTCAAATCCTCGTACTCACCGCGGTAGAGGATGCAGTCATTAGGGCATGCATGTATCTTCTACACCTCTAACCCTAGAGGGCAGACAGCCTTCTTTGCTTCATACGTACTCTCGGGCAATTTGTTGTCCTTTGGAAGCATATTCTTTATCATTACCAGCAACTTTCCAAATCCCTTGTCAGATACACCATTCTCTGCCTTCCATTGCAGCAATTCCAGTGTGGTGCCCAACTTTTTCTTGTCAGCTTTGCAATTCGGGTACAACAATTTCTTGTGATCCTCTAACATGCGCTGCAACTTCTTCTTCTCCAAATCACTTGCGCAGTTTCTCTTTGCATCGGCAATGGCCCGACCAAGATCATCAGCGGGCTCATCTGATGCCTCTTCTTCAGCTTCTTCCCGCATTGCCGGCTCAGCTTCTTCCGCCATTGTTGTATCATCGTATTCAGCGACCCATGGACAGGATAGTTGTTGTCGTCCTCTTCTTCTTCATTGTCTTCCATCATAACCCCTCTTTCTCCGTGCTTGGTCCAAACATTATAGTGGGGCATGAAACCAGACTTAAATAGGTGGACGTGAATGATTCTTGACGTAGAGTAATTGTGATCATTCTTACAGACTAAACATGGACAAGGCATAAAACCATCCGCCCGCTTGTTTGCCTCAGCCGCAAGCAGAAAAGTTTGCACGCCATTAATGAACTCGGGAGAGCATCGGTCATCGTACATCCATTGTCAGCTCATCTTCATTACACAACACCGAATAGACCAAATTAATACAAGTTCATACATAAAGTTCATACATAAAGTTCAAACAAGACTTAAATGCAACAAACAAATAACTCTCTAACTAAAGAATTTAAATGCAACAACAAATGCGATCAAGATCGCAACTAAGGTAACAATTGATCCAAGAGCATAATGATACCAAGCCTCACTATCAATGGCATATTTTCTAATCTTTCTAATCTTCAAGCGCATTTTCTCCATCTTGATCTTGTAATCATCGACGACATCGGTAACATGCAACTCCAATTCCATCTTCTCCCCCTCAATTCTTTTCAATTTTTCTTTCAAATACTCGTTTTCTCTTTCAACTAAATTTAACCTCTCGACAATAGGGTCGGTTGGAATTTCTGGTTCACAAAACTCCAAGAAAAAAATATCTATGTCAACTTGATGGGCATAATTTGTCATAAACACGAAATGCAACAACTAGTTTTAAAAGAGAATATACCACATCCGAATCATAACAAGGACGAGGGCCGACGGGGACGGATATCAAAACCATGGCACTATGTATAACAAACAACGTACGGGTAAGATAATTATACGAGTAACTATATATCCAAATCACACAAACATCAATTTGGTAATGTAAAACATTCATGAACAAGAGGCTCACCACAAGGTGGTGCCGGCGACGGAACGGTGCGGGCTATCGACTGTGGTTACGACGGAGATTTAGAAGGCACTAAGTAAACCACACCTACATATGCAAACTAAGTGTTAGTTTTGACCACAAATTGCATATAAATCAAATACTAGCACATATATTTTCTACCAAATTACTAAACTCATAAATTAATCACTATACAAAGCATTGCAAGAGCTAATCTAGCAATGAGAGATGAATGGACAAAGTTGCTAACCTTTGTGATCATTTGAATGGATGGGGGCCTTCAAATCTTGACAAATTTTGGGCAAAATGTGTGATGAGCTCGAGAGGAAGAGGGGAAGAACAGAGAGGAGAGGGGAAAGGGGAAGAACAGAGTGAGCTCGGGTGGACGTAGGGTTTATGTAGGATGACCTTTAGCACCGGTTCGTGCCATGAACCGGTACTAAAGGTGCTGGAGGGGCCCCGGACTGACAACATCCTGCCACCACTCACTTTAGTACCGGTCCATGGCACGAACCGGTGCTAAAGGTCGGCCACGAACCGGTACTAATGAAAGCGGCTGACTAGCCGTTGGAACCGGCACTAATGCACACATTAGTGCCGGCTCAAAAGCAAACCGGCACTAATGTGCTTGACATTTGACCCTTTTTCTACTAGTGATAGAGGAAACTTTAATCCTAGGCCGTTCCCCAGTAATTCCTCTTATAATTATGGTAATTCCTACAACAATTCTTATGGAAATTTTAATAAGTTGCCCTCTGATTTTGAGACTTGTGTTAAAGAGTTTATGAATTCACAAAAGAATTTCAATGCTTTGCTTGAAGAAAAAAATGCTTAAGGTTGATGAGTTGGCTAGGAACGTGGATAGAATTTCTCTTCATGTTGATTCTTTAAAGCTTAGATCTATTCCACCTAAGCATGATATCAATGAGTCTCTCAAAGCCATGAGAATTTCCATTGATGAGTAAAAACAAAGAACCACTAGGATGCGTGCTAAAAAGGATTGCTTTATAAAGGCGTGTTCTTCTAGTTTCCATGATAATAATGATGAAGATCTAAAGGTGATTGATGTATCTCCTATTAAATCTTTGTTTTGCAATATGAATCTTGATAATGATGGGACCGGAGATGAGTCAACTTTAGTTAAAAGGCGTCCCAATGATTCGGAGTTTTTAGATCTTGATGGAAAATTTGGTAAAAGTGGGATTGAAGAGGTCAAAAATTTAGATAGCAATGAACCCACTATTTCAGATTTCAAGGAATTTAATTATGATAATTGTTCTTTAATATATTGTATTCCCTTGTTGCAATCCGTGCTAAATTCTCCTCATGCTTATAGTCAAAATAAAGCTTTTACCAAACATATCGTTGATGCTTTAATGCAATCTTATGAAGAAAAGCTTGAATTAGAAGTTTCTATCCCTAGAAAACTTCATGATGAGTGGGAACCTAACATTAAAATTAAGATTAAAGATCATGAATGCTATGCTTTGTGTGATTTGGGTGCTAGTGTTTCCACGATTCCAAAAACTTTGTGTGATTTGCTAGGTTTCCGTGAATTTGATGATTGTTCTTTAAACTTGCACCTTGCGGGTTCCACCATTAAGAAAAGTATGGGAAGAATTAATGATGTTCTTATTGTTGCAAATAGGAACGGTGTGCCCGTAGATTTCATTGTTCTTGATATAGATTGCAATCCTTCATGTCCTATTATTCTTGGTAGACCTTTCCTTAGAACGATTGGTGCGATTATTGATATGAAGGAAGGGAATATTAGATTCCAATTTCCATTAAGGAAAGGCATGGAACACTTCCCTAGAAAGAAAATTAAATTGCCTTATGAATCTATTATGAGAGCCACTTATGGATTGCATACCAAAGATGGCAATACCTAGATCTATCCTTGTTTTTATGCCTAGCTAGGGGCGTTAAACGATAGCGCTTGTTGGGAGGCAACCCAATTTTATTTTAGTTCCTTGATTTTTGTTCCTGTTTAGAAATATATATTTGATCTAGCCTCTGGTTAGATTTGTTTTTGTGCTTTAATTAGTGTTTGTGCCAAGTAAAACCTATAGGATCTTCTTGGATAGTTATTATTTGATCTTGCTGAAAAAGTCAGAAACTTTCTGCTCACGAAAACAATTGTTTAAAATCACCAGAACGTGATAAAATACTGATTCCAATTGCAGTAGATCAATAAACAAATTATTTAGGTTGTCCTATTTTGGTAGAATTTTCTGAGTTACATAAGTTTGCGTTGATACAAATTACTACAGACTGTTCTGTTTTTTGACAGATTCTGTTTTTCGTGTGTTGTTTGCTTATTTTGATGAATCTATGGCTAGTAATGGAGTTTACGAACCATAGAGAAGTTGGAATACAGTAGGTTTAACACCAATATAAATAAGGAATGAGTTCATTACAGTACCTTAAAGTGGTGGTCTGTTTTATTTCGCTAATGGAGCTCACGAGATTTTCTGTTGAGTTTTGTGTTGTGAATTTTCAAGTTTTGGGTAAAGATTTGATGGATTGTGGAATAAGGAGTGGCAAGAGCCTAAGATTGGGGATGACCAAGGCACCCCAAGGTAAAATTCAAGGACAACCAAAAGCCTAAGCTTGGGGATGCCCCGGAAGGCATCCCCTCGTTCGCCTTCGTCCATCGGTAACTTTACTTGATGCTATATTTTTATTCACCACATGATATGTGTTTTGCCTAGAGCGTCTTGTATGATTTGAGTCTTTGCTTTTTAGTTTACCACAATCATCCTTGCTGTACACACCTTTTGAGAGAGACACACATGAATCAGAATTGATTAGAATACTCTATGTGCTTCACTTATATCTTTTGAGTTAGATAATTTTGCTCTAGTGCTTCGCTTATATTTTTTAGAGCACAGTGGTGGTTCTATTTTATAGAAATTATTGATCTCTCATGCTTCACTTATATTATTTTGGGAGTCCTTTAGAACAGCATGGTAATTTGCTTTGGTTATAAAATTAGTCCTAATATGATAGGCATCCAAGATAAAAACTTTCAAGTGCATTGAATACTAAGAGAAGTTTGATGCTTGATAGTTGTTTTGAGTTATAAAGGTGGTAATATTAGAGGTGTGCTAGTTGAGTAATTGTGAAATTGAGAAATACTTGTGTTGAAGTTTGCAAGTCCCGTAGCATGCACGTATGGTAAACGTTATGTGACAAATTTGAAGCATGAGGTGTTCTTTGATTGCTTTCCTTATGAGTGGCGGTCGGGGACGAGCGATAGTATTTTCCTACCAATCTATCCCCCTAGGAGCATGCACGTAGTGCTTGGTTTTGATGACCTGTAGATTTTTGCAATAAGTATGTGAGTTCTTTATGACTAATGTTGAGCCCATGGATTATACGCACTCTCACCCTTCCATCATTGCTAGCCTCTTCGGTACCGTGCATTGCCCTTTCTCACCTTGAGAGTTGGTGCAAACTTCGCCGGTGCATCCAAACCCCGTGATATGATACACTCTATCACACATAAGCCTCCTTGTATCTTCCTCAAAACAGCCACCATACCTACCTATTATGGCATTTTCATAGCCATTCCGAGATATATTGCCATGCAACTTTCCACCATTCCGTTTATTATGACACGCATCATCATTTTCATATTGCCTTGCATGATCATGTAGTTGACATCGTATTTGTGGCAAAGCCACCATGCTTAATTTTTCATACATGTCACTCTTGATTCATTGCATATCCCGGTACACCGCCGGAGGCATTCACATAGTCATATTTTGTTCTAAGTATCGAGTTGTAATTCTTGAGTTGTAAGTAAATAGAAGTGTGATGATCATCATTATTAGAGCATTGTCCCATGTGAGGAAAGGATGATGGAGACTATGATTCCCCCACAAGTCGGGATGAGACTCCAGACGAAAGAATAAAATAAAATAAAATAAAAAAGAGGCCAAAAAAAGAAAAGGCCCAAATAAAAAAAGAGAAAAAAGAAAGAAAAAGAGAGAGAAAAAGAGAGAAGGGACAATGTTACTATCCTTTTTGCACACTTGTGCTTCAAAGTAGCACCATGATCTTCATGATAGAGAGTCTCTTATTTTGTCACTTTCATATACTAGTGGGAATTTTTCATTATAGAACTTGGCTTGTATATTCCAATGATGGGCTTCCTCAAATGCCCTAGGTCTTCGTGAGCAAGCAAGTTGGATGCACACCCGCTTAGTTTCTTTTGTTGAGCTTTCATATATTTATAGCTCTAGTGCATCTGTTGCATGGCAATCCCTACTCCTTGCATTGACATCAATTGATGGGCATCTCCATAGCTCGTTGATTAGCCGCGTCAATGCGAGACTTTCTCCCTTTTTGTCTTCTCACACAACCTCCATCATCATATTCTATTCCACCCATAGTGCTATGTCCATGGCTCGCGCTCATATATTGCGTAAAGTTGAAAGAGTTTGAAAATACTAAGTATGAAACAATTGCTTGGCTTATCATTGGGGTTGTGCATGATGAGAGCATTTTGTGTGATGAAAATGAAGCATGGCCAAACTTTATGATTTTGTAGGGATAAGCTTTCTTTGGTTATGTTATTTTGATAAGACATACTTGCTTTGTAGCATACTTGAAGTATTACTATTTTTATGTCAATATTAAACTTTTATCTTGAATTATTCGGATCTGAATATTCATGCCACAATAAAGAAAATTACATTGAAGAATATGCTATGAAGCATTCCACATCAAAAATTCTGTTTTTATCATTTACCTACTCGAGGATGAGCAGGAATTAAGCTTGGGGATGCTCGATACGTCTCCAACGTATCTATAATTTTTGATTGTTCCATGCTATTATATATTCTGTTTTGGATGTTTAATCGGCTTTATTATACACTTTTATATTATTTTTAGGACTAACCTATTAACCCAAGGCCCAGTGCAAATTGCTGTTTTTTTGCCTATTTCAGTGTTTCACAGAAAAGGAATATCAAACGGAATCCAAACGGAATGAAACCTTCGGGAACGTGATTTTTGGAGCAAACGTGATCCAGAGAACTTGGAGTGGACGTCAAGAAACAACCGAGGAGGCCACGAGGCAGGGAGGCACGGAGGCGCGCCTGCCCCCTGGGCGCGCCCCCACCCTCGTGGGCCCCTCGTGGCTCTCCTGACAGACTTCCTTCGCCTATATATACTCATATATCCTGAAAACATCCAGGAGCATGATGAAACCCTATTTCCACCGCCGCAACTCTCTGTACCCGTGAGATCCCATCTTGGGGCCTTTTCCGGTGCTCCGCCGGAGGGGGCATCGATAACGGAGGGCTTCTACATCAACACCATAGCCTCTCCGATGATGTGTGAGTAGTTTACCTCATACCTTCGGGTCCATAGTTATTTGCTAGATGGCTTCTTCTCTCTCTCTTTGGATCTCAATACAAAGTTCTCCTTGATCTTCTTGGAGATCTATTCGATGTAACTCTTTTTGCGGTGTGTTTGTCGAGATCCGATGAATTGTGGGTTTATGATCAAGATTATCTATGAACAATATTTGAATCTCCTCTGAATTCTTTTATGTATGATTGGTTATCTTTGCAAGTCTCTTCAAATTATCAGTTTGGTTTGGCCTACTAGATTGATCTTTCTTGCAATGGGAGAAGTGCTTAGCTTTGGGTTCAATCATGCGGTGCTCGATCCCAGTGACAGAAGGGGAAACGACACGTATTGTATTGTTGCCATCGAGGATAAAAAGATGGGGTTTATATCATATTGCTTGAGTTTATCCCTCTACATCATGTCATCTTGCCTAATGCGTTACTCTGTTCTTATGAACTTAATACTCTAGATGCATCCTGGATAGCGGTCGATGTGTGGAGTAATAGTAATAGATGCAGAATCGTTTCGGTCTACTTGTCACGGACGTGATGCCTATATACATGATCATGCCTAGATATTCTCATAACTTTGCTCAATTCTATCAATTGCTCGACAGTAATTTGTTCACCCACAGTAATACTTATGCTATCTTGAGAGAAGCCACTAGTGAAACCTATGCCCCCCGGGTCTATTCTCCATCATATATGTTTATATCTATTTTACTTTGAGTTCTTTACTTTTAATCTTTATCATAAAAATACCAAAAATATAATCTTATCATCTCTATCAGATCTCACTTTTGCAAGTGGCCGTGAAGGTATTGACAACCCCTTTATCACGTTGGTTGCAAGGTTCTTATTTGTTTGTGTAGGTACGAGGGACTTGAGCGTGGTCTCCTACTGGATTGATACCTTGGTTCTCAAATACTGTGGGAAATACTTACGCTACTTTGCTGCATCACCCTTTCCTCTTCAAGGGAAAACCAATGCAGTGCTCAAGAGGTAGCAATTTGCAACTCGAAACAGGGGCTACGGATTAAACGAAGATTTGCTAAGGACGAGGTAACAATGCGCGTCGGAAATGGTTCCAAGGTCGATGTGATCTCCGTCGGCGCGCTACCTCTACATCTACCTTCGGGATTAGTTTTAGACCTGAATAATAGTAATTTGGTGCCAGCGTTGAGCATGAACATTATATCTAAATCTTATTTGATGCGAGACGGTTATTCATTTAAATCAAAGAATAATGGTTGTTCTATTTATATGAGTAATATCTTTTATGGTCATGCACCCTGAATGAGTGGTCTATTTTTGTTGAATCTTGATCGCAGTGATACACATATTCATAATATTGAAGCCAAAAGATGCAAAGTTAATAATTATAGTGCAACTTATTTGTGGCACCGCCGTTTAGGTCATATTGGTGTAAAGCGCATGAAGAAACTCCATGATGATGGGCTTTTGGAATCAGTTGATGCTTGTGAACCATGCCTCATGGGCAAGATGACTAAAACTCCATTCCCCGTAACAATGGAGCGAGCAACTGACTTATTGGAAATAATACATACTGATGTATGTGGTCCGATGAATGTTGAGGCTTGCGGAGGGTATCGTTATTTTCTGACCTTTATAGATGATTTGAGCAGATATGGGTATCTCTACTTAATGAAACATAAGTCTGAAACATTTGAAAAGTTCAAAGAATTTCAGAGTAAAGTGGAAAATCATCGTAACAAGAAAATAAAGTTTCTACGATCTGATCACGGAGGCGAATATTTGAGTTACGAGTTTGGTCTTCATTTGAAACAATGTGGAATAGTTTCGCAACTCACGCCACCTGGAACACCACAGCGTAATGGTGTGTCCGAACGTCGTAACCGTAGTTTATTAGATATGGTGCGGTCTATAATGTCTCTTACCGATTTACCACTATCATTTTGGGGTTATGCTTTAGAGACGGCTGCATTCACGTTAAATAGGGCACCATCTAAATCCGTTGAGACGACACCATATGAACTGTGGTGTGGAAAGAAACCTAAACTGTCGTTTCTTAGGGACCAAAAGCCACTGGGCTACCAAGAAGTCGGATTCAGTTCAGTCCCGTTTTCAAAAGTTTGGGGCTGCGATGCTTATGTGAAAAAGCTTCAACCTGATTAGCTCGAACCCAAATCGGAGAAGTGCGTCTTCATAGGATACCCAAAAGAAACTGTTGGGTACACCTTCTATCATAGATCCCAAGGCAAGACATTTGTTGCTAAGAATGGATCATTTCTAGATAAGGAGTTTCTCTCAAAAGAAGTGAGTGGGAGGAAAGTAGAACTTGATGAGATAGTTGTACCTTCTCTCGAATTGGAAAATGGTTCATTACAGAAATCAGTTCCAGTGATGCCTACGCCAATTATTGAGGAAGTTAATGATGATGATCATGAAACTTCAGATCAAGTTACTACCGAACCTCGTAGGTCAACCAGAGTACGGTCCGCACCAGAGTGGTACAGTAATCTTGTTCTGGAAGTCATGTTACTAGACCATGACGAACCTACGAACTATGAGGAAGCGATGATGAGCCCAGATTCCGCGAAATGGCTTGAGGCCATGAAATCTGAGATGGGATCCATGTATGAGAACAAAGTGTGTACTTTGGTTGACTTGCCCGATGATTGGAAAGCCATAGATAATAAATGGATCTTCAAGAAGAAGACTGACGTTGATGATAATGTTACTCTCTACAAAGCCCGACTTGTTGCGAAAGGTTTTTGACAAGTTCAAGAAGTTGATTACGATGAGACGTTCTCACCGGTAGCGATGCTTAAGTCTGTCCGAATCATGTTAGCAATTTCCGCATTTTATGATTATGAAATTTGGCAAATGGATGTCAAAACTGCATTCCTTAATGGATTTCTTAAACAAGAGTTGTATATGATGCAACCAGAAGGTTTTGTCGATCCAAAAGGTGCTAACAAAGTGTGCAAGCTCCAGCGATCCATTTATGGACTGGTGCAAGCATCTCGGAGTTGGAATATACGCTTTGATAGTGTGATCAAAGCATATTGTTTTACACAGACTTTTAGAGAAGCCTGTACTTACAAGAAAGTGAGTGGGAGCTCTGTAGCATTTATAATATTATATGTGTATGACATATTGTTGACTGGAAATAATACAGAATTTCTGGATAGCATAAAAGGATACTTGAATAAGATTTTTCAATGAAAGACCTCGGTGAAGCTGCGTATATATTGGGCATCAAGATCTATAGAGATAGATCAAGATGCTTAATTGGACTTTCACAAAGCACATACCTTGATAAAGTTTTGAAGAATTTCAAAATGGATCAGTCAAAGAAAGGGTTCTTGCCTGTGTTACAAGGTGTGAAGTTGAGTCAGACTCAATGCCCGACCACTGCAGAAGATAGAGAGAAAATGAAAGTGATTCCCTATGCATCAGCCATAGGTTCTATCATGTATGCAATGTTGTGTACCAGACCTGATGTGCGCCTTGCTATAAGTTTAGCAGGGAGGTACCAAAGTAATCCAGGAGTGGATCACTGGACAGCGGTCAAGAACATCCTGAAATACCTGAAAAGGACTAAGGATATGTTTCTCGTTTATGGAGGTGACAAAAAGCTTGTCGTAAATGGTAACGTCGATGCAAGCTTTGACACTGATATGGATGACTCTAAGTCGCAAACCAGATACGTATTTATATTGAATGGTGGAGCTGTAAGTTGGTACGTACAGTTCCAAGCAGAGCATCGTGGCAAGATCTACATCTGAAGCGGAGTACATAGCTGCTTCGGAAGCAGCAAATGAGGAGTCTGGATGAAGGAGTTCATATCCGATCTAGGCGTAATACCTAGTGCATCGGGTCCAATGAAAATCTTTTGTGACAATACTGGAGCAATTGCCTTGGCGAAGGAATCCAGATTTCACAAGAGAACCAAATACATCAAGAGATGCTTCAATTCCATCCGCGATCAAGTCAAGGAGGGAGACATAGAGATTTGCAAGATACATACGGATCTGAATGTTGCAGACCCGTTGACTAAGCCTTTTCCACGAGCAAAACATTATCAGCACCAAGACTCCATGGGTATTAGAATTATTACTATGTAATCTAGATTATTGACTCTAGTGCAAGTGGGAGACTGAAGGAAATATGCCCTAGAGGCAATAATAAAGTTGTTATTTATATTTCCTTATATCATGATAAATGTTTATTATTCATGCAAGAATTGTATTAACCGGAAACTTAGTACATGTCTGAATACATAGACAAAACTGAGTGTCCCTAGTATGCCTCTACTTGACTAGCTCGTTAATCAAAGATGGTTAAGTTTCCTGGCCATAGACATGTGTTGTCATTTGATGAGCGAGATCACATCATTAGAGAATGATGTGATGGACAAGACCCATCTGTTAGCTTAGCATAATGATCGTTAAGTTTTATTGCTATTGCTTTCTTCATGACTTATACATATTCCTCTGACTATGAGATTATGCAACTCCCGAATACCGGAGGAACACCTTGTGTGCTATCAAACGTCACCACATAACTGGATGATAATAAAGATGCTCTACAGGTGTCTCCGAAGGTGTTTGTTGGGTTGGCATAGATCGAGATTAGGATTTGTCACTCCGAGTATCGGAGAGGTATCTCTAGGCCCTCTCGGTAATGCACATCACTATAAGCCTTGCAAGTAATGTGACTAATGAGTTAGTTATGGGATGATGCATTACAGAACTAGTAATGAGACTTGCCGCTAACGAGATTGAACTAGGTATGAACATACCGACGATCGAATCTCGGGCAAGTAACATACCGATGACTAAGGGAATAACGTATGTTGTTATTGCGGTTTGACCGATAAAGATCTTCATAGAATATGTAGGAACCAATATGAGCATCCAGGCTCCGTTGTTAGTTATTGACCGGAGATGTGTCTCGGTCATGTCTACATAGTTCTCGAACCCGTAGAGTCCGCACGCTTAACGTTCGATGACGATTTGTATTATCAGTTATGTGTTTTGGTGACCGAAGTTTGTTCGGAGTCCCGGATGAGATGACGGACATGACGAGGAGTCTCGAAATGGTCGAGAGGTAAAGATTGATATATTGGACGATGATATTCGGACACCGGAATGGTTTCTGAATTGTTTGGGTATTTTTCGGAGTACCGAGGGGTTACCGGAACCCCCCCGGGGAAATATTGGGCTTACATGGGCCTTAGTGGAGAGAGAGGGGAACCCGCAAGGGGTGTTCCCCCCATGGGAGTCCGAATTGGACTTGGGGAGGGGACGGCGCCCCCCTTTCCTTCTCCCTCTCCCTCTCCTTCCTTTTCCCTTCTGATGAGAAAGGAAAGGGGTGGGGGCGAACCCTACTAGGAGTGGAGTCCTAGTAGGACTCCCCCCCCCCAATGGCGCGCCCCCTTGATGGACGGCCTCCTCCTCCCCTCCTTTATATACTGGGGCAGGGGGCACCCCATAGCACAACAGTTGTTCTCTTAGCCGTGTGCGGTGCCCCCCTCCACAGTTTACTCCTTCGGTCATAACGTCGTAGTGCTTAGGTGAAGCCCTGCGCGGATCACATCACCATCACCGTCAACACGCCGTCGAGCTGACGGAACTCTCCCTCCACCCTCTGCTGGATCAAGAATTCGAAGGACTTCATCGAGCTGAACGTGTGCTGAACTGAGAGGTGCCGTACGTTCGGTACTAGATTGGTTGGATCGTGAAGACGTTCGACTACATCAACCGCGTTAACCTAACGCTTTCGCTTTCGGTCTACGAGGGTACGTAGACACACACTCCGCCTCTCGTTGCTATGCATCTCCTAGATAGATCTTGCGCGATAGTAGAAATTTTATTGAAATTGCATGCTACGTTCCTCAACAATGTTACCATTTTCTACCAAATAACATTCTTTTGTCAGTACCGCTTTAATATTATAATTTTATAACTCGCTTTTATTTATTTTTCTAGCCCTCAAGAAGTGGTGAAGTTCAATATCCATCCGACTCGTACACGATGTTCACGTCGACTATGCGTGCCAAGCTATTGGGCCCAAACCGGTGAACAGGAAACTAGCACCAGACGATAAGAACAAGAAAAATGAAAATAAAAATGAAAATGAAATACGAAAATAGAAACACCATGAACATTTTCTTTCATACATGATTTTTTATCACACAGTAGATATTTCTGGAATACATGAATATTTTTAATATACGTTGAATTTTTTTTCTGAATGCATGATAAATAGGTTCTAAATGCACGACAAACGCTATTCTGAAACAAGATTAATATTTTTCAATATATGTTAAATAAAATTTGAAATATACCATTTCCATTCTCAAATGTGTGATGAACATTTTTAAAAGTAAACATGATTTTTTTTAAATACAAGATGATCTTACTTTAAATGTACAATGAATTTCCTCGTACAGGTGCTAAATATTTTCTGAAATAATCCCTCTGTATCAGATTGAACTACAAAATTTTAATATATTTTAGTACAGAGGTAGTATATGATGAACATTTTAGGTAAACGGTGAACATTTCGGAACTACAAAATGAGTATTAATAAAATAGAGTGATGATATTTTTTAATCGCGCAATCTTAATACGTGATGATTTGTAATCCCGCAAGAATAGTAACAATGAAAAAAGTAACAAAAATAATAGAATGAAGAAAGGACATAAAAAGGAAAATAAAACATGAAAATGAATAAAATAAACAAAAAGGGACTGGTGCAGGTCTAGTACTCCCTTTGTAAAGAAATATGAGAGTGTTTATATCGAAAATGCCAAACGGAGACCGAGCTCCATGGAGGCCTTTATTTGAAAACTTCAAAATTCAAACTTTTGGTTTCAAAAAATTCTGAAAATAAATACACATGTACCTAGATACATAATGTACATGTGTGCAAATTTTCAGGTTGAAATACATTAAAATGTGAGCTACACAGAAACGACAAATCTAGGGCTTTTTAGCATATGCACTATTCATATTCAAAGTCCATGATTTTGTTTTTTTATGCACCTCGCAATTCAGGGTATTCCATCCTGAAATTTTTCACACGTACACTTTACATCCTTGCATACATGTGTATTGTTTTCCAGAATTTTTTGAAACTGAAATTTATGAATTTTGAAAATTTCAAAATAAAGTGCTGCATGGAGCTCGGACTCCAAAAATGCCCTACTTCGTCTACCTCAGTAAAATAGTGACCTAAATGCTCTTATATTTCTTTACAGAGTGAGTACCATGAGTCTCATGCAAACAAGAAAAAATAAACTTAGCAAGCCTAGTGTGCGCTATAATGAGCCTAACATCGTTGTGGTTTTGTGGCCCGGCCCATTCTCGATACCGCAAATATCTAGTGCTATTTCTCGCTCGCAATAAGTGGCTAGCCCCTATTTAGCGCCTTAAGCGCCCGTTAAAGTGTTTCTGTAAACAGCGCACACGAGCTACCTTTCTAGATCAAAATGGGCTGGCCTATCAAACGTATTTTTCCTTTTTGTTTCTTGTTTTTCTCTGAACGGGGTATTGTATTGTTTACTTAATTCTGGTTTTTTGCTTTCTTTTTTTCTTTTCCTAATCACTTTACCGTTCTTAAAAACAATGAACTGTTTTGAAAACCGGTGATTTTTTTTTTAAATTTACAATTTGCTTTTGAAAATTGATGAATTTTTTTTCAAAATGGATGAACTTTTTTTCAAAACTTTGAACTTATATTCAATATCGACGAACTTTTTACAAATTTGTGAACTTCTTTTTTGGATTTTGATGAATTTTTCCCCAAAATTTCTGAACACTTTTTCTAAATCGAGGAACTTCTTTCAAATTGGTGAGATGTTCCAAAATCAATTAACCTTTTCAAATTTGTGCACTTTTTCTTGTTGGCGCTGGGCCCTCCATGTTTTTTCTATTTCAAAATTGATGAAATTTTTTTATACATAAATTAAAATTTTCGAATTGGCGATTTTTTGCACAATCTATGAACTTTTCTTTGAATTGAGTGAACTTTTATTTTATTTTTTGTGAACTTTTATGAATTTTTTTTGAAAATATGTTTTTCATCACCAAGTTAATATTTTCCTTTTGAAATAAATAAATCAAACTATAACCGGTGGACCGGTCAACCCGCAACCAGCCCAACTGGAATACCGACGCACCCTCATCGTTTTTGAGCCGGTCCACAAAGCGGGCGCATGCACAACAAGCTCACATAGGAGCTCTGTAGTAAGCGAAGCATCGTTTTTGTGCTTGTGGCCAACAAGCTCTACTGCTTCTGAACGTTGCTCTATGGGCCATGCACACCAGTCTAGATGCATGCTCGCTCCAAACATGCTACCTATTTAAGAGCAACTTTTATGCTGGAGAAAGTCACAACTTTGTAGCCCTCCGTGAGCGCGGCCTTCCTTTCTTCCATTGTGGCCATCGTCATGCGGGCAGGGTAGGTGCGGGCGGCGGGGAGACGCTCTGGCCCGATGACTGCTTCAACCTTGGAGCACGTTCTGCTCGACCCACTTGGACCACCTCTGGGTATTCTCCTAGAAGTTTCTCACAGCGCAGTCCTCTCCAGTCTCGCCGAAGAAAGGTCCACATGAAGGGTTCAGCCATCAAGACATGGTAGATAGGGAGTGAAGCAAGCGGCGATGGAGAAGAAGTGTGAAGCTTACGGCGACGAAGAAGAGTGAGGAGTGGCACCGCCTAGCGGGTGTGGTTCGGTTTATATATCATGGCCTGCATCTCCCACTAGTTCGGTGGTAGATATAGGGGACCAGTCCCTCTTCAGGCTACCATCGCTGGGACCCATGACGTCTACACGTACGCCAGCCTGAGCCATGAGAAATGCGGCGCGAGGCCGGGGTGGTGATACGTCTCAAGCGTATACATAATTTTTAATTGTTTTATACTATTATGTTATCACTTTCAAATTCTTTTTATAGCATTTTATACTATTTTCCTGGACTAACATATTATTATTGTGCCAACCAGTTGTTGTTTTATTCATGTTTTTGACTTTTCAGAAAATCAATATCTAGCAGGTAAAAAAACATGAGGATTTACTACGAATTTTTGAGTAATCACTACTAGCAGAAAGCTTATAGATAAAACCTTAGCAATATATAGCGCGGGATTGTGACGCGGCGCTACTAATAATTAGTAGTAGCGCATGTCTTGTACCAACGCCATAGGTAGGACAGTAGTAGTAGCGCTGGGCCGCGGCACCCCGCTGCTGCTAAGTGGTCCCCCCTAGTCACCGGGGTTAGACAGAGTGGCAGCACTGGACCCGGGTCCGTGATACTACTAAGGTTGTTAGCAGGAGCGCGGGCCGCCCAACGAGCGCTGCTACTACGGCTAGCCGGGGCCCAGCTCACAGGCCCAACTTAGCAGGAGTGTGGGTTGCTGCCCCGCGCTACAGCTAGGTGGACTAGTACCCGATGAGTTGCGTTACTGCTAATCCCACATTATCCTCTCTGACCCACATGCACAGTCTCACTCTCCCTCTCCGCTCTCACCGTCCTCTCCATCTGCCCCCGCCGCCGCCCGCTGCCGTCGTCGCCCGCATTACCTTGCTGATGTCGTTGTCGCCTGCTGCCGCCGTCGCCCCCCGGTATGTGTCCCCCCACCCTCTCTCTCCATCCCTCCATTCTCCCTCCCTCCCTCCGACCCTCTCCCTCCATCCGTCCCTTCCTCTCCCTCCGACCCTCTCCGTCAGTCCCTCCCTCCCTGTCCCTCTGACCCTCTCCCTCCATCCCTCCCTCATGTATTGCATAAATTGATGGATTAGAAGTAGGTTAGGGTTAGAACTAGGGTATTTTTGGCAATATAATTTTTTAGTAAAAAAATCTAGTAATAGATTTTTTTAGTAAATGTAGGTCTTTTCAATTATATTTTTAGTAAAAAAATAGATATAGAATAAAAAAATTGCCGGAATCTTGGCTTTTATTGTTTGCAGGGAACACCTCAGAGTGGCCTATGTTTTGCCGGAATGTTGATTCATTTTCGTTCCGGCAAATTTCAGGCGCTTGATATGTCCTATTTTAGCAAAGGTCATGCCGAATTTTTTATGTCATTGCTCCATATATATAACGGGTTGACTTTCAGTTTGTCGATGCTACTTGAGTGACTTTCAGTCTGTTCTTGAAGGAAGGATCCCTACTGTTGTCGTGGGGGTCGCTTCCTTTGCCTCTTCTCGTGATATACCTTGGTAATGCACGAGACAAGGAGGGGAAGCCACCATCACCGACGGTCGAAATATCAGAGAGGGAGTGTCCACCATATACTGTTGAAATATCAGAGAGGAAGAATCTCGATTGTTGTCATGGGGGTGGCTTCTCCTTCATTCCCGTGTGCTAGACATTAAGGTGAAATGCACTCACAATATCAGAGAGGGAGTGCCCACCATATACACAACGTGAGATAGAGTGTAGCAAGGAAGACTCGATGAACCGAAAGTCAACCCGTGCTGCATAATGACCCGTGTGTTGAGTTTCCTGGTAATTGCCCTCGATTGATCTTTAATCTTTGAATTATGAAAATAGGAAATGTATGACGATGATAGGATCCCTGAGTGCGACTACTACGGCAACGACCGGGGTCTGTGCGACAGGCCTCACCTGGAAGACGGTCGATGCTTCATTATTAAGCTCGATGAGATCTTCGATGTTTATACGGTACGCAAGGATGACAAGACTTTTTTTCATAATTAAGCATGACTTCTTCTTCTTCTTCAACGTGTAATTTTCGTTTTTTTTTACAATTCTACTAGTGCATTCCCTGCCATGCAAGATGTTATGTCTTGGAGAAGCTGGATTTTGAAGATCATGAGAATAAGGAGACAAAGAGAGTTCACCGATGAGGACCCAACATGGTTATGCTTTTGCCGTAAAGCTATACAATGGGGTGACCTTCTCCCATTTTGGTTTGTCAAATTGGATAGCACTATACAAGGCCTATAGTTTTCAGGAGGGTATGCATGTCACCATCGATCTTCGTGATCCTGAAGATGACATCGACGAAGATAATATCGACATTTGGGTCGATGTTAATACACTTCCAGTTCTACCTCTATGTGAGTTTATCAAACATATTTATTCAGTAATTTATATTGTTTATTGAAAAATATTTGATAGCTTATTTCCATTCTTCAAAAATGTACGGAAAGTAATAGATAAAACCTGCTACAGTTATGGGTCTGAACTAACTTGCGAGGAGATAAATCATTTTGTTTCATGGATTGATGATGTTGAGACTTTCAAGACGAGTCGTTATATCCCTCCAACTTATGATTAATGTGTGCCACTAGTCCACGTGCTAAACTACGGTGACATCCATCGAGATATCATGGTAACATTTTTCTTATTATGTCACCAGTGCATTTTTTGCATACATTGTTCTTAAGCTAAACTACATTTTGCAAAGTACGTTATTATGATGTTCTTCAACAGAAACTACCGGCGGATTGTGTGCCTCGTCTTATGCATATGAAAGGTGACATGAACATTATTAGCTTACGTCAGAGTTGGCCTACGTGTCACCGCAGTGCATACACGATTAATCAAAGAGATAAAGTCCTCACAATCAAAGACTAGAGAAAAGTTCTGAATGATCGTAGGGAACTACTTGGGGGCAACATCAAGAGAAACCCACAAATGGGAGACATGTTGATCTGTATTCTCCATAATAGAGATTCAGGGGTATACCTGTTTTATGCTATTTTACCTTCGAGAGAGTAGCAGGTCTTAGGTAGTACGTACTCATCATGTGCTAAGAACAATTAGCTAGTGTTGGTTATGATTATGATGATGATGATGAGTTGTTATGATGATGATGATGATGATGAGTTATGTGCTACATTGTGCTAGAATGACGAGCTAGTTCCTATATTACTATGATCATGAGTTGTTATTATGAAGATGATGATGTATGAGTTCTTATACGAATATGATGATTTACTAATCCATCTTTTAGTCACTTTGGATCCATCCACATGAATCTAATTCGTGTTTCTTCCACCCAATGATATAATAACTCATCATGATCATAATGATATAATCATATCTTAATTGCTATTATATCAAAATTTGTATAATAATGTATAAATACAGTACAAAATAAGAGAAATGAAATATAGATGAAAAGTAGTAGCGCGGGGTAAAGACCATGCTGCTACTACTTAGCAGTAGCGCTGGTGCATAAGAGCGCTACTGCTAACTGAATTAGTAGTAGCGCAGGTGGACCAGCGCTACTGCTAAAGTTTAGCTATAGCGCCCTAGCAGTAGCGCGGGCGCCCACACTACTGCTAGGGTAAAACCCCACGCTACTAGTAGGCTTTTCCCTAGTAGTGAGTGAAGATTACAGAAAGCATCGAGGGAGGCCAGGGGACCCACAGGGCCGCCACGTGGCCTGGTGGCGTGCCCAGGCCGAAGGGTGCTCCCCATTGTCGCGTGGGCCCCTTGAGCACTGACTTACGCCCATTCTTTCGCCTATAAATTCCATATTTCCCGAAACCCTCGATACCAATTTTCTTCAATTGTTTCCGCCCCACAAGTTCTCGTTTCGAGGAGATCCAGTTTGGAGGTTAGTTCCGGCACTCTGGCGGAGGGGAAATCCACCATGGGAGGCTTCTTCATCAACCTTGTTACCTCCATGATCATATGTGAGTAGTTCCCTTAGGAATTTAGGGTCCATTAGCTCTCTCTCACTCTCACTCTCTCTCTCTCACTCACTCTCTCTCTCTGTCTCTGTCTCTCTGTCTCTCTCTCCCTCTCCCTCTCTCTTCTCTCTTTCTCTATCTCTCCCTCTCTCTCTCTCTCTGTCTCTGATTTCAATAGAAAGTTCATGTGAGCTGCATCACATGATCAGGATCAATTCAGTGTAATAGGCGGTGTGTTTGTTGGGACATCATGAGTTTTCATTTGATGATCAAATTTTTCATTGAATCTAATTGAATCTTTTGAGGGTTATTTTGTTGTATAATTAAATAGCTTTATATGCTATCCAATATATTTGTGTACTTTGGCCAAGTTTGGTGGATAGTTTTGTTGTGAATATGCCCTAGAGGCATTAAACAAATGCAATATTACATTCCCACCTTCATTGTTAAGTTTATGTTTCTATGCTAGAATTGCATTGGTTCTTGAATATGAGATTCAGAGGAAAACCCAAATACATGTGTGGAAATATAAACACCAAGTGATCCCTAGTCTAGCCTCTAAGGCTAACTCATGTGTTGATGATGAACTTGTTTTCCTGACCATGAGCATTATTAGTGTGAGAGAAGGATGCTATCAATATATGAGAACACCGTCGCCATGATAACAACAGAGTTGGGTAGACCCAACTTATGAATTACGGATACATGCCATCGTTGTTATGTT
The DNA here is from genome assembly GCF_018294505.1 of Triticum aestivum. Classification (NCBI taxonomy): domain Eukaryota; kingdom Viridiplantae; phylum Streptophyta; class Magnoliopsida; order Poales; family Poaceae; genus Triticum; species Triticum aestivum. Next base: position 552,611,322 of record NC_057808.1, on the reverse strand, counting down.
ATAGGTACTTCATATAAAATTTTCATGTTTGAATTGTTCCTTAGACCATGAGAATATTACATACCAACATACCAGATGGTTACTCTAGGGTTTACCAGATGTCCCTCCATAAATGGATCTCAATAAAGGTGACTCACGGGTATATCGGAAATGTATGTCTCGGTAGCAATAGTTCAAGACTGGGATTTGCTTCTCTCACGATAACAGAGATACTCTCCGGGCCCACTCAGTGTTACGGTGTCATTATCTTCTGGTCAGACACTTCTGATTATGACCATGAGATACCAAAACACGGGCATGATAAAGAGAATGAAACAATAACAAGAATAACCGGTATAGTGATCAAAGAGTTGATCACGGGAATACCGATAATCTCGCCTTTGGTTTCGTAATTGTATCACAGAGCAAAGGGAATGGTATTCGTAAACAAAGGTTTGCTCGAGAACATCGTAAATATGCGGAAGTTAATAAGGGTATCGAGATCCCGTTGTTAACTATTGACCGAAAGGGGTTTCGGGTCATGTTCAATTATTTCTGAACCTGTAGAGCCACACACTTAACGAGTTCTTGTCCTAATTAGCGGAGAAATGAGAAATGAGTTAAAAGTGCACCAAAAGAGTTTTATATAGTTCCAAAATTGTTTTGAATAGTTCCAGTAGAGGTCTGGGAATTCTAGAAAGGTATAACATGATCTCTGAAAGTCCGGATCTATATATGGAATGTTTTCGGTGTCATCAGGATGGGTTTCGGAGACATCCGAAAAAACCACGATCTTATTAGGAAGAAAAATGTGAAGGACCAAGATGAGATGACGACCCCTAGTGAGCCCATGATACATCTCCAACGTATCTATAATTTTTTATTATTTCATGCTGTTATATTATCATTCTTGGATGTTTTACAATCATTTTATATCATTTTTTTGGTACTAACCTATTGACATAGTGCCCAGTGCCAGTTGTTGTTTTCTGCATGTTTTTTACATCGCAGAAAATCAATACCAAACGGAGTCCAAACGCAGCGAAATTTTTTGTGGATTTTGTTCGACCAGAAGACATGTAGTGGGCCAAAGAAGTACCGAAGAGGGAGCCCGAGGTAAGCACGAGACACCAGGGCGCGCCTGGCCCTGGTGCGCTGTGCCCACCTTGGTGGCCTCCCGCACCGCCTCTTTGCTTTATAAATGCCCCAATATTGCAGAAACCCTAGGGGAGTCGACGAAAATCAATTTCAGCCGCCACAAGTTCCAGAACCACCAGATCCAATCTTGACACCATCACGGAGGGGTTCATCATCCTCATTGGTGCATCTCCGATGATGCGTGAGTAGTTCATTGTAGACCTACGGGCCGTAGTTAGTAGCTAGATGGCTTCCTCCCTCTCTTTTGATTCTCAATACAATGGTCTCTTGGAGATCCATATGATGTAACTCTTTTTGCGGTGTGTTTGTTGGGATCCGATGAACTTTGAGTTTATGATCAGATCTATCTTTTTTATCCAGGAAAGTTATTTGAGTCTTCTTTGATCTCTTATATGCATGATTGCTTATAGCCTTGTATTTCTTCTCTGTTGTTTGGGTTTTGTTTGGCCAACTTGATCTATTTATCTTGCAATGGGAAGAGGTGCTTTGTGATGGGTTCGATCTTACGGTGCTTGATCCCAGTGACAGAAGGGGAACCGACACGTATGTATCATTGCTATTAAGGATAACAAGATGGGGTCTATTTCTACATAAATTCAAGATGGGATTGGGCCGGCCCGGACCTGGCCCTGGCCCCGTGGCCCCACGTTCAATTTGCAAGGCCATGGGTCGACCCATTTCAACAGAATTTTGTGGCCTCTCTGACCCATTGGGCACATGAGGCCGACCCAATAATTCAGCGAGTGTTTTACATAGTCCAGTAAAATGACAAGGTGTACTGTTTTCGCATCCAAACATGATGAAAAGATTCAGACAAGATCAAAAGATTTACTATCCACAAGATTATTAGGCAATCCACAAGATTCAGACAAGATCAAAAGATTAGGACACTGGCAGGGTAGTCTCTAGTTTTACAGAGCCTACAAATTTCCACAACAATTGAGAGAGATATAACAGAGCCTACAAACTCACTGAACAACACTGCAATAACTTATTTATATCACAAGCACATGCAAGTCAGTGAACTGGGAATGGAGAGAAATCCCATGGTTATTCAAGATTAGGACATCTTGAAGCATTTTATTCTCATCTCTTACAGCAGCAGTTCAAAACTGAAATTGGATTCTCATACAAGTTAGGTGACATTTGGAAAACACTATTGTATATTTGCACCTCAAGAGGTCTTTTTGGTCTGTAGCCATCTAACAAGTTTAGAACCAACCAACACCAAGCATCTATTGCTGACAACGCTGACAAGAACCAAAAGAGTAGACGCACTGGCTTCAAGCTGCGCTGGGAAGGGGACTAGGGGAGGAAGCCGGCAAGAGTCACACCTGCGAGCTGAACAGGATGTCGACCGGAATGGCAAGGTTGATGGCGACCGGGACCGCGGGGCGCGGGACGGTCTCGGTCGACGGCGACCGAGACGACAAGTGTAGCAGAAGCGGGAGGAACGTCGGTGGCAGCAAAGATGTCTGGGGGCGGCCGGTGGTCGGTAGAGATGGTCGGGGGCGCCTGGGGTGGCAGAGATCGTCGGGGGCAGCAACAGAGATGTACTAGGGCATAGCTTTTTTTTGAGAAAAACTAGGGCATAGCTATCAGCTGGCTGGTTCAACCCGTCGGAACCATTGGGTCGCACGAGGCCGGCTCCCACTGACCCGTATATGATTCAAGGCCAACTGACCTGGCCCATAGGCCTTGACTTTTTGGGGCGGGTTAGTGACCCAGCGGGCCGATCCGGCCCATTCCCATCTTGAACATAAATAGATCTTGTCTACATCATGTCATCGTTCTTATTTCATTCCTCTGTTTCTTCATGAACTTAATACATTAGATGCATGTTGGATAGCGGTCGATGTGTGGAGTGATAGTAGTAGATGTAGGCAGGAGTTGGTCTACTAATCTTGGACGTGATGCCTATATAATCATTTTTGCCTAGATATCGTCATGATTATTTGAAGTTCTATCAATTGCCCAATAGTAATTCGTTTACCCACCATTTGTTATTTTTCTAGAGAGTAGCCACTAGTGAAATCTACGGCCCCCGGGTCTCTTCTTTATTATATTTGCCTTCGGGATCTATTTTTATTTGCTTTTATTTTCGGATCTATTAAACCAAAAATACAAAAATATCTTGCTGCAATTTATTGTTATTTATTTTATCTCGCGTTCCCACGAGAACTGTTTATCCAATCTACTACAAAATTTTCTATCTTTTTACCCGTGAGGGATTGACAACCCCTCTCTTACAGCGGGTTGCAAGTATATTTGTTCTTTCTGTGCAGGAGCTGTTTACGTGGTGTTGCGTGGTTCTCCTACTGGTTTGATAACCTTGATCTCATCACTGAGGGAAATATTTACCGTTGCTGTGCTGCATCATCCCTTTCTCTTTGGAGAAATAATGACGTAGTTCAAGCAAACGTCAGCCCACGAGGGCCCACATGGGGAACCATTGGCTTTGGCAGGCCCTAGGCCGAATTGGAAGGGGAAGGAATCCTTTGCTCTTCCAGCAAGTGGAAGAGGAGAAGGATTCCCCCTCCTTGGGGCATCACCTCCTCCTTCTCCCACCTATATATATATGTGTGTGTGGGGGGGGGGGGGAGGCCTCTCCTTTGAGACACATCAAATCCAAGGGCCTCTCTCCGCATAGCTTCATGCTCTCCCAATCTAATTGGCCTAAGTGTTTAGGCTTCAAATTAGATTGGCGCTAATCTCGGTCTAGTTTGTCTAAGGTAATTAGACTCTTATTTAGAAGAGAAGCGTCGCTAGGCTCTCTCTCTCTCTCTCTCTCTCTCTCTCTTGTTTTTCTCGCAGTTCTTCTTAGACGCCGAACCTCTGCTGGACTACTACCGTGGAATGCGTGGACCTCAAAGTGGTCGTCTAATTTGACTCTCGTCTCGGAGAACAATTCTACCAGCTAGCAGGTGTAACCTATCTGCGTGTATCGGCGGGATCGTCTCGCTAAACCAACTCGTTATTGCTTCTGCTACTTTGCAACGTCGGTGAGTTTGATCGTTACTGCCATCTTCACAGTGTTCCTAGGTGTGATCGTGTAGGATAAGTTTTTTGTTGCGTAGCACATTCCCCAACAGTGGCATCATTAGAAAATCTTTGAGTAGATGCAAGTACAATTAGAGCATACGGTGACGTGCGGCATTGGACGTCTATGCCGGGTGATTACATGGTTCTATTTACTGGACGTTCATGTTACCCCTCTAATCTCGCGAGGTTTTGATCTTGACAGCATGTTCAAGCTTTGTTACAAAGGTCTGGCTTGCTAAGGTCTGGCATCCATCACTAAGCTTCAGATACTATAGGTTAGTTCAAAGGCAAGAAAGATAAACTTTGTGAAGGCGGAAGGGCAAAGTAGATAATGGTCCACGCGAGGGTCATGCGTACTGACGAAGTTTAGTATGCGGCTCGAGATTTTTAATTAAGTATCGTGTTTCATACACCTCGCAAGTTAAACCAACAGCGTGAAGTGTCATGCTTATGGTGTGCAGGAAAAGTAAAAATTTGCCAACTTAACCATAGCAGCCACGGTAATTAGCAAAGCGATGAGAGGCGTATAACTCGTTTTTGCAAGAGGCTTGCATGTGATGTAGTATAAGCCTTTGATTATACAATATGTCTGTATGAGATGCGATATGTTGTAATAATTAGATGATACCCCGCGCTGCTGCGGGAAGTTCTTAGCTTTCAAAGGTAGAAGGTAAATTCTATAAAACCATGTGACTCAACTGTTAAATAGTAGTAACACCCAAAAGAAATGGTACATAGGAAGTTGAGTAGCAATTGCTAATAAACCAATGGATCGTGGAGAAGTCCTGACAAAAGGAAATTCAAACATGTCCTGATTAGAGGAGGGAAGAATTCAGATAATGCAAGTTAAAGGGTATGACTAATCACTAACTTATTACACTCACTCATACGGAATGAACTATGTCTTTCGCCCTTTTTCTGAAAACTAATCTACATGACTGCTATGAATAAGCTAATTGATGTTAGACCATTTTTTAGAATTAGATGCAAGAATCCCAACATAAATACATGAAAGGAATAACAAAAAGAAAAATTGATCTGTACCTTTACTGAAAGCTACAGTGAAGACATTTGTTTATGACTTCTTACATTGGTTCCCAGGCCAAGTTATCCTTGAAGAGCCAAATATGTGTCGTTTATAAGCCAAATATATAGTATAATTGTGTATTCCAATCCCTGCTTCAACAACACATAGAAGATGATCAGGTAGTGACAAAAGGAATTCGACAAATTGACAATGAAAAACTTGTGTGTGTGTGTGTGTGTGTGTGTGTGTGTGTGTGTGTGTGTGTGTGTGAGAGAGAGAGAGAGAGAGAGAGAGAGAGAGAGTTTGTGGGAATAGGAGAAGACATTCTCGTAGTGGGAGGGGGAAAGCTCCACTAAACACTATTAATGTGGGCATTAAATGATTGCATTCATATTGGCCAAACGTGAATGGGTGGTGGTAATCAAAATATGGTTGTAGGCTTGAGGTTTCACCTTCGGTTACAACTGAGGGAGAGACGAACTGAATGCATGTGTGAGGAGACGCAGCTACAAAACACATGCAGCAGAATTGTGTGCAGTTTCTGTATCATACGATGAATTTTAAATCTAAAAACAAGAGAAGTTGTTAGTTGAATTGACAAAAAAAGAAAATAATTAGCCATTCAAAATCATACATGTAGGGGTAGAAAAGCGAAAGATTGTCTGTCCTCAGGAACATGCAACGGTTGCCAATCCAGAAAGTATCACTGCGTACCACAATTTCTGCAAAAGAAAACAGACAAAATGATACAATAAGATGCACATATGATCATTATGAGACATTTTAGAAAGAGATGGAGATAGAGAAAGATATTAATTAACATATAAAATGAATAATGGTCCCTTTTCTTGTGTTTTGGCTTTTCCATGATAGTCAACCTTATTAACATCGTTCTAACAAAGTGGTCTATATAGTCAATCTAGTTATGGCGTGCTAATGCATTAAGCTTGGTAAAAATGTTAACGCACATGTGCGGCTCATAATGCGAACTTGGCTCATCTCCGAACATACTCAAGAAAGGCATAGAAAAGATAGTCTACGGGCCAAGTGACTATAGAGAAGCAATGGTGAGGAAAACGGGAAATAGAGGAATAATCAGGAGGAACCTGGTACGGCGGGGGATTGAAACGGGTCAAGGGCGACAACGAAGGCTGCAGATGTGTCCCCCGCCATCACGCAAGGCACCTGCAACGATGGGTTTCAACAACAGCTTCGAATTCATTCAAGGGCAAAACTTGGGCATTCTCGATCAGGGCAGCCGCATGTAATTGTGAGATGATGGAACGGATCGCCTCCGCCACCTAAAGAGAAGATCAAGTGCATCGGTACTCCTGCATGAGGGAGATGGAAATCAATTTGTCTCTTCTGGAAAAGAATCGTGGAGAGTAGGGGAATGGGATTTAATTGAGAAGGTGAAGAGAGAGAGAGAGGAGAATCAATATACAGTTTAATTGAGAAGGTGAAGAGGGAGAGGAGAAACAATACGTGGGAGGCTACCGTGGTCTTTGGAGAATATAGGAGGCGCTGTTGGGAGGGAGAAGGACACTCCTTGGGCTGCAGTTTTCAGAAAAATAAAATGCAAAAAATGATGTAAGGAGATGATGTGGCTTCACCATATGGCAGGAAACACTGATGTGGCATGCAAGTTGATGTGGACAGCGTGCATGGTGAGAGAATAGGTAGAAGTGGGGATCAACTTCTTAAGAATGGTAGATTTTATCTTGGCCTATGAGCCATAGTACGGCATGATGAATGGAGCCATATGATTGTCTTTTCTTTTTTAGTTGACCTGCGTGTCAACCTTGATGACTTTTAAGAAGACAACATTTTGTGACGATGGACCTCGAACAAAAGGCGGGGCGCAGAGAAGGAGTTCTACAGTGCGGGAAAAAGGATGAAGAAGATCACGGAGAACGTTGTGGACTACATGAGAAAAGGGCTATACCACGTCACTATATTATTAACTACATGTGATGTTAATCCCTTTTCATGCACCTTGATTGCGCGGTAGTCATTTATTAGGATGATCTCTCATTGAAAATATCAAGTTGATAGTGTTCATCCAATTGTAGAACCGTCTAAAATACCGTATTGCTTCGATTACGCCATGTCACATGGGTATAGATGTGAAGGGTATAAGACAGGCATGAACGGTCCATGTTGCAAGTACATTTCGTTATCTTGACGAGATACCAAGACGGTCTTAGAAAGGCGATTAGGTCTGTTAAGAAAAAAAAAGGAATGCTTACACTTTTCGATAAACATAATGCTTTAGAGCTAGGTGTTCTTGCAGCAAAGTACATGCACCGGTCTCATGAGACAAGATTTTGTTTTTGATTCGTCAAGTATTTATTTCACGCTTAGGAATTGTATCACTAATCATTACGTAGTCTAATATGAAAAGAATATCAATTACTTAATCTGCTGCACATATGGATGGCTTGTTCATCAACAATGTGCAATCAACAAGACATACACGCACACTGGGATGCAAATTCCGCAGTTCCCGTCACACACACGCACACTCGGTCCTCACGTGCAACGACGCCGTCGGCGGGGCAGGGCATGCCACTTCCATGTTGTCGCCGAACATCTCCTCCCATGTGCACTGGAAGCTGCCGTCATCCTCCTCCGCCGTCTCAACGTCTTGGTGGACGTCGCCATATTCGCCGGCTAAGGACTCCTCCAATGTACAGTCGCTGCCATGCTCGGACGCCTCAGTATTTCCCTGCAGTGTCAGTCCTAATTCTGGAAGCATGTCGGTGAAAAAGCCGCCTGGATCCACGCTGTCGTCGTCCACTACTCCGGGGGGCAGCGTCTCGTCTTGGTCGGACATGAACGAACGCTCGAACTCCCAAAGCGCCCCGCCGGCTTCTTCTTCTTCTTCTTGGATGGTCATTTCTTGGCGGCGTGGGGTTTTGGGACGTGGAGCCTCCGGATGTTGGACGTCGGCGGCCGCCTTCCTCTTCTTCTTGGAACCGGGGGCATTGATTACGGACGCGTAGGTAATCTCCCTCTTGTGGGGAGAGACGTAGATCTTGCATAGCACCAGTCCGGCCGCACCGTCTTGTTCGTCGTCGTGGTCGAGGCCGTACTCCTTCATGCACCACCCAAGCCTGGTTCTGGCTGCTCCAGGCCTCTTGATCCCAAAGGAAAGTTTGTTGATGAAGCCGACCCGTTTACCTTGAGTGTCTAGCACGGGCTCGCTCTTCTCCGAGTGCCAGTTGTAACCCTCGTCGTCGTCGACGACGCGCTGTCGCCTTCCGCTGCGGCCACCTTTGGTCTGGTGACGACGGACCGGTGAGAAGAAGTACCACACGCCTCCTTTGCCGTCGTTCTTGTCGGAGCCAGGCGCGTGGGCACGGTTCTCGATGAGGTCCCCGGGTGGCGCGGAGTAGACGTCGTCTTCGTGGATGAAGCTGCTGAAGCGGCCACGGTCTGCTCCGGCGATCTTCTGGCGGAGGAACTGGTTGATGAGCTCGTGATCCTGGGGACTGAAGGTGGAGCCGACGGGAAAGAGCTCCTCATGGCCGGCCATATTGAATCGCCTTCCCGTCGTACTTCTCGTCAGAGCTAGCTAGCGGACGTACTTCTCGTCGCCTCGATCGGAAGGAACCCTAGCTAGCTGAGGAAGGTACGTAGGTGCGCAACCCTAGCTAGGTAGGTATATATGGGTGGATCGCGACACAGGGCTATGTACGTGCCTTCCTTGATCAATACACTACTAGAGTGCTTCGGACTCAGGAGCGTCTTCAGTTTGTATACGGATTGCTAGCGTACGCATCTAGTGTATATACGGTCCGCGCGTAACGTAAGCGTAGAACGACCGCGCGTTGTGGGAGCTGGGATTCAGCTCGTTTGGAAACGCACGCGAGTCTCCATCCATGCACTGCACGATCTCTCTGTCAAGCGAACGCAAACGATCGATCTAATCCAATGGATTTCTCTCTGTCAAACGCACGACTTCGACACGCAAACATCGATCTTCCTTAATTAATAGAACACACACCACTTACAAAAGAAACTCGGTATATTCTATCACGTGGTCAATCCCGCTGCAATTAACAGAACAGCAACGGACTCTATAGGTCAAGTGCCCTCTAACGGCATATTCGGCTTACATAAGCCTTTTCTTTTTTAAAGGAAAAACCTTTTTGAAGAAAATATGAAGCATGTAGTTAAGCCGAGTGTGACATACGCATTTGGTTTAGTTTCGTATATTTTTTGCGCTACACTGGCCACTTCCTCTTCCCACCATAAAATCGACGTGGTGCACCCCACTGGCCTCTTCGCCTCAACCCATCGCCGCCACCCGCCTCCACCCCTCCGCCATAGTTGTCGACGTCGGCTCCACCGTGCCGCCTCCACTACTAGAGAAAACCCTAGCAATAGCGCTGGGCTTTTGCCTACCAGTAGCACAAGTGGCCGCGCTACTACTACGGCGCTACAACTAACTTGTAGTAGTATCGTTGGTCTGCCCAACGCTACTGCTATATAGCTGTAGCGCGGGACTCCACCCCGCGCTCCTAACCTACCGGTGCTACTACTTCTTTTTAACGAGTGTTACTGCTAGCGTTACGCATAAAAAAATTCTGCTACGTATTTGCGATGTATTTATACAGATTTTATATTGTAGTCTAATCATATCATAAACAAACAATATTCTCATCATGTTTTACACATAATAGTCTCATCATGTCATCACATCGTCCAACACAAATGATGTCTCTCATCATCATCTCAATATAGCGATACAAGTTATGCAACATGTCTCGAAGACAAGCAACTGCATGGTCATCACATACACATGTTTCATCATCTATATCTAAACTATGATACAGAAGAGAAGAGCGATCACTATGAGCAAGAGTGCGATAATGTAGTACTTGAGGCGCCGGTATCGATCCCTCTCTCGCGCAAGCCTGAACCTCAAGTAACTAGCTTCTGCTTCGCGTCGGCTATCAAAACCTCTCTGGCTGCTGCCCGAGAACTCCGACACTTGGGTCTGACACTCTGGCCACTCGTCGCACACTCCTGGAACCTTCCCTACATACACGGCGTAGCACTTCTTCGCTAGCGATGATCTATATACCTGCATCGGCCATGATGAATTCATCGATAATATGCAACATAATATATAGTTGAGCAACACAAAAAGACAGAGTTGGTAAAAGTAGAAGCAACATATCGTAAACATAAATAACAAAGTTCATCATACCCAAACTAATTTACTAGAATGATCTATGCTAGTTGAGGAGGACAGTTTAATTACATCACAAAGTTTCGTCGTGCATAAATTCAAAGTTTCGTCATAGAGAAAGTAGTGATTAAACAGACGCATTGTCATCGTCAATCACTCCAACATGTTGTGACGTTCTTCCAAATCAGGGAGGAATGATCCGAGCTGTGTGAAAGGCTTCAGGTCGAGACGCTGAGCGGCTACGCGTGTTTGGACGTCTTCCCGTGACATTTGCTCTTCTTCGTAGAACATCCCTGTTTTTTTAATGACCTCCTTCATGATGACTTGGGCAAGTTCACGCCAGATGTGATAGAACTCCCCTCGAAGTTGACGATCTGGTACATTTCCTAGTTTCTTGGCCCATTGCAGAATATCGGCGTCGCCGGATTTAGGTGACATGTGAAGTTTCCGCCCATCCCTTCTGTACTCCAGCATGTGGTTGATGACGTAGAATCCATCACTGAGACTACCATTCGGTTGCTGGATGCAGCAGAAGTCGGTCTTATGGCCGAAGCAAGGCGCACGGTTCTTTATCTTCTTGACCGTGATCTCTCCACCCCGTTGGATGTAGCTTAAGATAGCACTGTCGAGAACACTCTTGATGTGTGTGTAATCCTTTTTCTTTATGTTCTTCGACGAGTCCAAGTAAAGAGCGTGGGAAAATCAGGGGTAAAGAATGATGAGGACAGCGCGCAGTACACCTCAAATTAGCCTCCACGCGTGCAAAAGAATGACTAAAATTTAAGAAAGTATGTATGTGTCAGAGAGGATATATGCGGATGACTTACATGGGATGATAAGGCAGGAGAATAGACTCCTTGTCCCTATTGACGATCATGAAGTCGGCGATGTAGTTCCTCGCATATTTACGGTGCTCTGCGCAGACTGCCAAGAAGGCCTCATGCATAAAGTATGAGTCCGTGACTGAGATATAAGTTATTTGCTCACTCTTGATTATGTAGTTCTTGTACAAGGCATAAAGGCGGACGAACGTAAAATATAGCTTTGTCATGTGAAACATATTGAACAGGTAACCAAATTGAAGGAAGAACTTATCCGCGGGGAATGTCTGGACGTACAACATTTGCTGTGGCACGTTAACCATGTAGAGCGGGTATCCTGGATTTTTCGAGACGAGAAGGCTTTCCTCTCTCAACATCACATCATCATGAAGTCTCCTTAGATCGTCATCTATGCCCTCCAGCGCTGCCTTAGGTAGGATTGGATCACCGGGGACATGGAATTTCGTCGCACCTTTGATAGGTATACGGTCTGCAACCCGAGGCTACAGAGGTGGCTGGCTGATAGAAGCAGCTTTGGCGCCAGTAGGGCCTTTCCTCAGTCTCTTCCTATGCTTCTAGGGTACCGGAACCGAGACTAACATACCGTGCCTGACCACCGCCCCCGGTGTTGTCGGGCACAACATTGCACGAGCCTCACGTTGTTGATCCTGGGTTGAGGCGGAATCTGGAAGCGTGTCCTACGAGGATTGCATGAAGAGAGACTTCTCGCAATCAGCCTTAAGACGTTCCTGATCCGACAATTCAGCCATCAACTCATCACGCTCAAATCCGGAGTCGTACTGCTGAGTCATCAATTATCCTTGGTCATAGCCGCCAGTATTGAGAAACCGTAGAGGGTCATCATCCTCGTCCATGACATCATTCATTGCTTCTTCGATGCCGGCGACGTCATCAACCACTAGTGGAGCCTCTTCCCCACGTCGTCCGCTATCACTCGGGACGACAGGTGCCACTAATTGGGTAGGTGGGTGGTGTTAATACCTTGCTGAGGTGTTCTCGTTGGTGTGCTCCCGGCCGCCTCCAGACAAAGGAGACCCTTCGGCCACAGCAGGACCCAACTCTTGCAATCGCCAAGCCGCGGCGGGGTCTCATCGTCATACTCCCATAGTGGTACCAGAGGAACCAAATTCTCGTGGCCTGCTTTGACACTGGCCACGAAAACCTTGAAGACGCCATGGGCCATCGGCCGGTTGTGTAACGAGCGTTCCCTCAGTTTCACTATCGTTGTCTTTCCCGCATCCACCTTCTGGCCGCGGATGGTGTACGGTATGGTGCACGGGGTTTCGTCGGCCTGCGAAGACATGTCTGTGACGTCAGACATCCGAAAGACATGTGTGTGTGTGTGTGTGTGTGTGTGTGTGTGTGTGTGTGTGTGTGTGTTTTGACGAGGGCCGATGTGAGAGGTAGTTACGGGAGGGCGTCGACCTCGGCCAAAGACGAAGCCCCGCCGAACATGCCAGAGATGGAGGACGGGCTGCTATGAGCAGGTGCGATTGCATGAGCAGGTGGTGGTGCGACATTCACCAAGTTGCTCCCAACTGTATACTACAGTCGGCGGCGATTGCTATTCTAGTGTCCTGGTCCTATGAGGTTTTAGCACGACGACTTCCCGACGGTATACTACAATAATATTTGTTCGGCTCCGATGTGTGAGGGGCGATGACGCCGGTGTGCGTTCGGCTCGCTTCAGTGTTTGTAGCAATGTTTTAAATAGCGGGCTATTGCCAAATAGCGGCGGACCTCAAAATTAGCTATAGCGAAGCTATAGCGGGCTATAGCGGAGCTATAGCGGGCTATAGCGGAGCTATAGCCGGCTATTTAAAACATTGGTTTGTAGTCGTCGCTGCTAGGTGGTCTATGAACCTGGATGTAATTCTTATTTCTGATGTCCTTTATACTATCTTAATAGTTGATAAATAGATTGAAAGTTGTCTCGTAAAAGGAAAAATTGAGACACTTATTTTAGGACGGAGGAGTATATACAAAAATTGACCAAATTCTAAGTGCTTATTAACATAGGAGTAGTAGAGCTTACGTAGTAATTTTTCTATAAAAAAATTGTACACGCAAATAAGCGCGTCCCGTAGCATACTATCGATCGAGCCGTCAATTCATTTTCTACTAGTGATCGCCGATCCGGTGGGTATTTTCCTTCTCAACCCTAACCTCCGGCCGCCGCCGATACACGATGTGGGCGTGGCGATCGTTCCTCGGTCAGCCTCGACACCTCCTTCTCTCCCGTCGCCGCCCTTTCCGCCACCGTGCGAGCCAGCTGACAGCCGCTCTCGGCAGAGATGACCTGATCGGCTCATGAGGATACACCTCCAACTCCAACTCTAATGGCGATCTGCTCGCCGAGGCCAACCAGCAGCATCGGGCGGCGGCGGCGAAGCGGCATCTATACGTGGTTCTGGACGACCACAGCGACGGACACGGCATCCACAAGCTGGACCTCGCCAATGACGATGATCTTGACGGCAGCACGGGGCGCCTACTGGAGCCTCCGGTGCTCCGCGTGGCGCTTCCCACTGTCCGCGACGATGTGCAGTTCGCCGCGGTTGGCAGCAGCATTGTCGCCATATCTACCAGCATCACCAGAGACATGGAATGGCAAGAGGTCGGCGTCGGCGGCGTCCTCATCTATGACACCAAGACGGCGGCGCAGGTCATCTCGGCTTACCTCCCGAAAAGCCTCCTGGACGGCTGCGGCTACAAGGCTGCCATTCCTGTCGGGGACAGGCTGTACTTGCTCGAGTCATGTGGGTCGGAGAGATATTACAAGTACATCGGCCACGGCAAAACCGTGTTTGCCTCGGGCTTGCACTGCCTGACCACCCATGGAAGAGACGGCGACAAGTTCTGGTGTTGGCGGCCATTGTCCCGTTCATCTCCGCGGTGTTGGAGTGGCAACGAGAATCTTCTGATGCTCCCCTTTGATGCCAGTTACATCAGGGCACATGCGGTGCAACCTCTACTAGGAGGAGCCACGCACGACCACGAGATCTTCGTCTCCGCTTGGGACGTGAACAATGACACTTACAAGACCTTCTCTTTCAGCACGACGACGCACGAATGGACGTGGCGCGGGGACTGGCGGCTGCCCGTCGTCGGCCACGCCCACTATGACAGTGAACTAGACGCATGGCTCGGGCTCCTTGACGACGGGCACCTCCGCCTCGGGAATGTCTCCTCTGCGCCGGATGAGTGGAAGGACAGCAAGGAGACGTTGTTCTGTCTCGACGAGGACACTGCAGCTGGGTGGAGCCACGTGGATGTCAAGCTTGTGCCCATGGCATCCCACGAAGGCGGCAGCGAGTACTATCTTATGGAGCGCCTGAGACCCGCGGGGAACGACGAGAAGAAGTGCTTGGAGAATGGCGGCACCTGCCTTCTCCGGCTGACCTCGTTTTGTGTTGAGCGTGACGAGCACGGCGAGCCTGTGGCCATGGCGAGCCGGCGCGCTCGCTCTTACAGCGTGTCTAGATACAATAAATATTTTAAAGCTCAAGCATTTTGGATGTAATTTAGAGAGTCGCACACTTGGCAGAACGATTCGGCCGGTCGCCTGCCCACCGTCAGATCGCTTTGCCTGGAGCCGTTAGATCACACACGCACAAACAGCAGCATCGCCCCTTTCTCGCATGCACAAACAGCAGCATCGCCCTTCATCCATCCGCCATGGACGCTGCGAGGCCTGACCTTGAAGAATCACCAGCTCGCCGCCGGTCGCCGTCCTCGTCGCCGCCCGGTCGCCGTCCTCGCCCCCGGTCGCCGTCCTGTCGCCGCCCATCGCCGGCCTCGCCCCCAGTCGCCGCCCGGCACCCCCGGTTGAAGCTTTTCTTGTCATTAGCTCTTGAAGCTTTTCCTTCCGCCCGTTGAAGCTTTTCCACTGCCGCTTGAAGCTTTTTCCACCATTGAAGCCTTTTTCCCGCGGTGGCAGATTTCTCCTCATGCCGCTCTGAAGCTTTTCCGTTGCCGCTAGTAGCAAATTTATACACCGGTTGTAGCATTTCTCTACCCTGGTTGCAGCTTCTGTCGCGTTGGCGTTCGTAGCGGACAGTCGACTGGTTCCAGCAAAAAACGATGCCGGATGTAGCAAAAAAAGATGCCGGATGTAGCGAACAATTGCTTGTCCAGCAAAGAAGACTTTGATGGAAGCATTTTTGGGTGCTACTTCCAGCAAAACACTGCGCCGGTTCCAGCAATCCTAATCCCTGGTTGTAGCAAAAGAACATCATGGCCGTCGCCCGCTAGTTGTAGTCGTCGTGCAAGTCGTGAACATTAGCGTCTTCGGTTGTAGCAAATCACCTTGCCGGTTCCAGCAAATGAACACCGTGGTTTCAACATTTTTCGTTGCCGGTTCCAGCATCTAGCGAGAGCGGGGTACAACATCTGTGGGCACGTGGTCCCCGCGGTCACCACCTTGTAGTAGCAAAAAATCATGCCGGTTCCAACATCTAGCCAGAGCGGTTGCAACATCTGCAGGTGTGGTCACAGCGGTCACCGTCGTAGTAGCAAAAATTATGCCCGTTGTAGCACTTTGGCTCACCGATCGTAGCATATTTGGATGCTGGTTGTAGCACCGCTTGCTTGTCAGAGGCATCCCGGTGCTTGGCCTCGTTGCGCGCGGCCATGGCAAAGGGAGCGGGCATGATGACAGACGCATCCATGGCGACAACGGGATCTGAAGGAGGAAGACCAGGAGCGCGGCTACCCCCGAAGGAGGAAGACCAGGAGCGCGGCGACCCCCCGTGCGTGGATGCGGCTAAGAGAGAAGGGGATTGGATAAAAGAAGATAAGGCGGGGGCAGGGGCTCGCGCGAGGCGTACGATGGCCTCGATCGAGTGGCTCGCGCGGGACCGGCGCAACGGTTCGGCCGGCGCCCCGGCCACAAACACTTCCCTTTTTTTGGTGAGGTTTGAAATTTACCTTCGTGAGTACAATTCCGTTGTTAGTGACAATTTTCAAGTTTACATCCTCACTTCCATGTTACATGTTTCCGAGTTACATTTTAGGATGCTTGGAGAGTAGTAATATAGGTGTCTTTCTGAAAGTATAGAAGTACATGGCTGAAATTTAAGAAAGGCAGTGTCCAAAGGGCTCAATCTGTTAATTAAAACTCAAGATGATTCCCTGCAGAAGACCAGGCGAAAACCATTACAACATTGTTCGACCTAGCTACCAGCCCGAACTGCACAGACAGATTTGGCCAAGCATCAGGTCCGCCCAGGCCCACAAATGCCATTGTTACCACTCCTCCTCGAACGAGACCATCAACAAAGCCGCCACTGAAAAGTTGAACACTTCCGTCCAGGATATACACAGCTCTCAAATTTTATGAAGAGCTATGAAGAGGAAATGAGCAAGACTCGTGCCAAACAATACCTTCCCAACCGGGCTGCCCAACACCGGCCATAATTGCCGAATGGCCACATCTTCAACTTCACAGTGACAAAGACAATCCAATGTGAAGACCCGTCAGACACGCCGACAGAAGCTGACTACCAAAGGCCCACTGCATCAATACCTGGTTCCTCAATGTTATCATTGCCACACAAATCACCATACGGACCTCGCACACGGCACTCAACCACCTGCCCACCGTGATGTTGTGCATGTCCAACACTAAGATGACATGAAGGGGCTCTTCAAGGCGACCCCTAGGGGGCGACATTGGAAACTATGTTGTAGCTCGATGTGGCAAACTGGGATCTAAGATTTTCACCCGAAGACGAAAAGCTCGAGGTAAGATAGGCCTCGGAAGTCCACAATGATGCCCCAACAAGAAATGATGCCCTAAACTCACAATACCTCGACCCACCCTTCCATGCAACCGACCAAGGCAACTACGGCCAAACAGAGGCCAGCAGCTCTATAGAGCCATTGACTAGCAAATCCCGTTGATCTAGCGGAACATCCTCGTTGACCACCACTTAGCCAGCCTCATCATCGCCACGAGATCAAGAGAAGCCAGATCCAGCCGAGCACGGCTAGATTCGGTCGCCTTAGCCACCACTCTGGTGTACTGGCTCTACCTGTAGCCACCTGGCCAACCACAACCACCATCGTCGGCGCCAGAGAGAAATCCCTGTCACGGAGCCGCTGTGCCCACACAACAAGGATCCATGCAATACCTTCCGCAGCAAGGGAGGCCGCCGTCATCCCATGAGACTCCGGCGGCGACGACCAAGCAGAGCGTCCGAGGCATTATTTCAAATACTGTAACCGACTATCATAGCAGCTTTAGTTGTGGTTGGGTCATCCTAAAAGAAAAACTTTTTGAATGTTCTTCTTCAATGTTTATGTCTTCAAGAGTAAAAACATGAGTTATTTACAAAAATGGTTATAAAATTGGAAAATTCTTTTGAATATGATTTCTGAAATTAATTTTTATGTTCAAAATTTGACTTAAAATACAAGGGTGCTATACAAACCCGGATAGAGAAAGTAAGAGTTCTTGTTTCCACGATCATTTAGAGTGGAATCGAACTCTATGTACCAATTTCTCAACTATGCGGTCCGTGAGCCAAAACCTTCTATAGGAAATACTATGATCCTCGGTAATATGGATGCTATTTTTTTTTCGAGAAACTTCCAATCTATTCATCTTCAATCATGGCAGTACAACGAACACCAGAAATAAAAAAAATTGCATCCAGATTCGTAGACCACCTAGCGACGATTACAAGCACTAAAGCGAGCCGAAGGCGCGCCGCCGTCATCGCTCCTCTCTCGCTGGAGCCGGGCACAACTTGTTGTAGTAGACAGTCGAGAAGTCGTCGTGCTAAGGCCCCATAGGACCAACGCACTAGAACAGCAACCGTCGCTGATGAAGAGAAGTTTAGATCGGAAGGATCCAACCTGAAGACTCATGAAAAAAGATGAACAAAAACCGGATCCATCAAAGACAACCACCGATCGAATCTTGCCAGATTCATCGAAGACACACCTCCACACGCCCTCCGATGATGCTAGACGCACCACCGGAACGGGGCTAGGCAAACCTTATTCCATCATCAAGAAGCCCCCATCGTCTCGTCTTCTTGAGCAGCACACAAACCCTAACAAAACTTGAAGAAGCACCTAAAAACGGAGCCCTCCCGCCGGCAAGGGCGGGATCCACCACGCACCCATGACTCTAAGGCCACAGGAGACATGGTAGATCGGAGGCGCCGCCGACAGGAGGCAGAAACCCTAGCCGTCTTTCTTTGGAGGAGAGAGAATATGGAAGGAGTTTGACCAAGATTTCAGTCATTTCTAGATTCTTTTTTCTGGTACCAATCTTTTTTATGTATTTCTAACAAAATATTTTGTCATTTTTAGCAAAACACAGATTTTTGTTGTACCAAGCAGAGAAATTTACTTATTTTGATGGTGTCCAAAATATCCCCAGAGCTGGAATTAAGAACCATGAGACTGCTTAGTTATTATATAGTACTACTAAATTAACCAAATCCTAAGTCTGTATCATAATCTTAAAAAAATCCAAAGTGTGTACTCCCTTCGTTTTTAAATATAAGTCATTTTAGAGATTTCAATATGGTCAACATACGGAGCAAAATAAGTGAATCTACACTCCAAACAATGTTCACAATGAAATCTCTAAAAAAGACCTATATTTAGAAACGAAAGGAGTAGCTTGTGATTTTTCTATAAAAAAATCGTATAGTCACAAATAAGCGCGCAGCTACTATCGATCGAGCCGTCAATCCATTTTCTACTCAAATAAGTGCGTAGCCGATCAGAGAGGTAGGGTCTTTTCCTTCTCAACCCTAACCTCCGGCCGCCGCCGATACACACACGATGTGGGCGTGGCGATCGTTCCTCGGTCAGCCTCGACACCTCCTTCCCTCCCGTCTCCACCCTTTCCGCCACGGTGCAAGCCAGCTGACCGCCATTCTCGGCAGAGATGACCTTCTTGGCTCACAAGGATACGCCTCCAACTCCAACTCCAACTCCAATGGCGATCCGCACACAGAGGCCAACCACCAGCATCAGGCGGCGGCGGTGGCGAAGCGGCATCTATACGTGGTGCTGGACGACCACAGGGACGGACACAGCATCCATAAGCTGGACCTCGCGGACGACGACTATCTGGACGGCGGCACGCGGCGCCTACCGGAGCCTCCGGTCCTCCGCGTGGCGCTTCCCACTGTCCGCGACAACGTGCAGTTCGCCGCCGTAGGCAGTAGCATCGTCGCCACATCTACCAGCATCACCACGGACCTGTCATGGCAAGAGGTCAGCGCCGGCGGCGTCCTCATTTACGACACCAAGACGGCGGCGCAGGTCGTCTCGCCTTACCTCCCAAAAAGCCTCCTGGACGGCCTCGGCTACCGGGTAGCCATTACAGTCGGCGACAGGCTGTACTTGCTCGAGTCATGTGGGCATGAGAGATATGATAAGTACGTCGGCCACGGCAAAACTATTTTTGCCTCGGGCTTGCACTGCCTGACCGCCCATGCCCATGGAGAAGACGATGACAAGCTCTGGAATTGGCAGCCGATGTCCGCTTCGTCGCAGTGGCGTTGGAGTTGCAAAGAGAATCTTCTGATGCTCCCCTTCGAGGCCCATAACATCCTGGCGTATGCGGTGCGCGCCCCGCTAGGAGCGGCCCCTCACGACCACGAGATCTTGGTGTCCGCTCGGCGCTGGGACGTGAACAACAGGGTGAACACTCGCAAGACCTTCTCTTTCAGCACGACGAGTCATGAGTGGACATGCCTCGGCGACTGGTGGCTACCCGTCCTCGGCCACGCCCACTACGACCGTGGTCTCGACGCGTGGCTCGGTCTCGCTGTCGATGATGGCTACCTCTGCGCCGGCAATGTCTTGAGTGCTCCATCTGAGTGGAAGCACGGCAGGGACAAGTTGTTCTGTCTCGACGAGGACGCAGCAGCTGGCTGGAGCCACGTCGATACCAAGCTCGTGCCAGTGTCATCTCCCGAAGGCGGCGACAGCGAGTACTGTCTCATGGAGCGTCTAAGGCCTGAGGCTGAGGGGAACGACCGACACAAGTGCTTGGCTGACAGCGAAAGCTGTCTTCTCCGGCTCACCTCTTTTTGTGTGGAGCGTGGCGAGGAAGGTGAGCCCGTGGTGGTCACGGCTCGCCGGCGTGCTCGCTCTTACAGCGTGTCTAGGTATAATGAATATTTTGAGTCTCAAGCATTTTGGATGTAGTTAATTCTAAATAAGTCCGCTGGTTCCAAATTTACTTTCATGAATTCAGAGGTTGTTGCTAATAGAATGCTCCGTGACGAATTTCAACTTTGGCAATCCTCACTTTACCATTCCTATATTATTATTTTCTCGACATTGTATCAATTTGGAGATCTTGGGTGGGCATCGATCATCTGTCTCCAGCAAGTTTCAAGGTAACCCCCCTGAAAAAAAATCAGAGGCCTCTGAAATCGATGCATGTCGGGTGGTAGGTGCGACATATGCCAACGGGTGGCTTATCATTGTGGGAGCCAGTAAGACGTCGCCGGTGCCTGGAAACGGGATAAGGCGAAGACATGCATGCCGACGAATCTTACCCAGGTTCGGGGCTCTCCGTGGAGATAACACCCCTAGTCCTGCTCTGCGGGGTCTCCGCATGATCATTATATCAACACAAGTAGCTACAAGTGCTCCTTGAGCTGTTTGGCTAGAGGAGGAAGAAAGGCAAGGCTAGCTCTCCTCTTCCTTCTACGTGGTGGCTAAAACTATCTTCGAGATCCACCCTTTGCATGGGTGCCCCGGGGGGTTTATATAGGCCCTCCCCCAGGGGTACAATGGTAATCCGGCTGGGTGCGGGTCCCAGTCGTCAGTGTCTGTGCTCGCCGGCTTCTCCGCCGGCCGTTGGGGCCTGCCGACTGGTGGGTCCCGCCGGCTGCCGGCCTCTTGGCCGACAGGCCGGCCCCACCGCCTGGGGGCCTTGTCGGCGGCTGGTTACTGTTGCCTCGCCCCTGATGACGAGGGCTTTGTCGAGGTAAGCGTGGCTACAGTGCCGCCGCCTGGCGGGCTCTCACTGTAGCCTCACCTCGGCTTGTCTTCTTAATGATGCACATATTTCGAGGGAGGGAGGTAGCCGACTATGGGGAGCCGGCTACGCCCCAGACCGACTAGGGGAGGCCGGGCCGCCTTTGAGCGTCTCTCTGGCTGAAGGGGCCCGCCGCCCGCGGGCCGTACTGGCGCCTGTCATGGGTAACGTCGCGGTCAACATGGCTACAGTGCCACGCCGGACGGGGGATGACTGACCCGTACGGCGCACTGTGGCCATGCATGCTCCGGGATTCGGGGGTGACAGGCTGTACTGCGGCCACGCCCCGTCTTATCACCGTTATGTGGGTGCAGCCCTGGTGGGTGCAGTCTTGGCAGGCTTCTGGGAGTCGGCCTTCTTCATGGCCGGCTTCTGGGAGTCGGTCCTCTTGGGGCCGGCTTCCTGGAGTCGGCCATCTCGTAGCTTTCTTCGGGAAGGTTTTTTGAGGCCGGGTCGCCTTCTGGTAGTCGGCCTTGGGGATAGCCGGCCAGAGGAAGGCGGCCCCGTGCCCGGGATGCTTGAAGGCTCGATTGGCCTGGTAATTTTTTGAAGAGCCAGGGGGTCGGTTAGGCTACCCGTGACCATTTACTCCGACAATGCATTTGGAAAATTTAGACGAGTTGATCAAATAAAATTTGAAGTTTTAGATGAAATTCGACTGGCTTGAGATAAAGTTTGATTGAACTTTTTTCATGGTGATACAGGGCGATAAAGATAACTTACACAAGAATTCAAGGGCAATGTTTCGGCTTTTTTATACAGGGAGTCATAGTTTTTTTTGAGGGGCAGGGAGTCATAGCTGGGCATAGTTCGCTCCCAGGCTGGTCCAAACTTTTATGACCGCGACAAGGTTATCATAAGGGGGGCAAATCCTATTTGTCGCTTGTCGCGTTAAATAGTCGGCCAATCGCACAAACTTTGCCAGGCGAGCAACTAACTGGGCAGGCCGTGTAAACTAAATTTTCTGGTTTTAGGAACCTTTTAGAATGTTTCAGACTCCTTTTTTATTTTTATTTTCCTTTTTCTATATTTTCTTTTACCTTTGTTTGTTTTCTTATTATTTTCCCTTTCCTTCTTCCATTTTCCGGTTTTCATTTTCATATCTTGGTTTTTCTTAAATGTACTTGAAATTTGGTAAATGGTCATTTAATAATTCAAGAACTTTATCAAATGCATGATTTATTTTTTATTTGAGAACATTTTAAAATTGAGCTTATTTAATAAAATTCTTTTTTTTGGAACATTTTAAACATTTGAGAATATTTTTGTATTTCAGAACATTTTCAATTTGAGAAGATCTTTCAATTTTGGCGATTTTTAAAAAGTTTGAGGACATTATTAATAAAAAATTAAATCAAGAAGATTTGTTTTCTTAAAAAAATATTAAAAATACAGCGATCGTTTTTTAGAAAATTAGCTGAAAATAAAGCAAAAAAATAAGTGGAAGCAAATTCGCTAGAGAAGCGCTCAACATCATATTGGCTCCGTCCACCACAAAATTTTCTTTGTGTTAACCAGCTATTTGCGAAAAGAGCGTCTGCTTCCACTAAGGGAAGTGAAAACTTTGCCAATGGATGGGCATCACTATTGACCTCTCATCGCTCATGGTCGACTTTAACCACAGAAAACCTCTCTTATTCTGGATTATCTCTCTCAGGATCAATCTTGGCCAAAACTGTCTTCTCCGGTTGACCTCTTTTTGTGTGGGGCGTGGCGAGGAAGGTGAGCCTGTGGTCACGGCTCGCCGGCGCGCTCGCTCTTATAGCATGTCTATGTATAATGAATATTTTGAAGCCCAAGCATTTTGGATGTAGTTAATTCTAAATAAGTCCGTTGGTTCCAAATTTACTTTCATGAATTGAGCGAGGTTGTTGCTAATACAATGTAGTGTGACGAATTTCAACTTTGGCAATCCTCGCTTTACCGTCCATATTTTGTTTTCTTGACGTTGTATCAATTTGGAGATCCTAGGTCTGGGTGGGCATCAGTCATCTCTGTCTCCAGCAAGTTTTGGGGTTTTAAACCAAAAGTAATAATCAGAGGCCTCTGAAATCGATGAATTTGGAAAATTCAGACGAACTGTGAGCAAATAAAATTTGAAGTTTTAGATGAAATTCGATAGGCTTGAGATAAAGTTATCTTACACAAGAATTCAAGGGCAATTTTTAGGGTGATAAGTACAAATAGGTGGGCATAGTTCGCTCCCACTGATCTACCAGATCGATAAATGTTTAGATTTCTGTATTTATTTTTTACGGAGGGTTGTTGAATATCAACAACTTATTATACATAATTCAATTTCTTTTGAGCCAGGTGAAGGAGTGGGTTTTATTAACAAAGAAGAAGATTACGAGCTTTTGGAATACAATGGGATCTAACGTGGATCCTTATGAGTCTTACAACCAATTTGATTGGAAAATCTAATTATTTGACCATGACCTGCAACTCTTGAATAACACAAGGAGTCAGTCCCCTAGGTTCGCCAAAGGGCCCCGCATCTTCTCTCTTCTTATTTTGATTGGTCCACAAGGAAAAATAAATGTACAAAAATAAATTAGTGTTTTCTCTGTAACCTACACTGTGAGTAACCTGAGCGCAGTTACATAACGCATGCTGCATTGGGCCTCAGCTGGGCCTGAAAAAAAAATCACCAACTCAATAAGTTGGGTTCTTCCTATTATCACTAAATATTACCACCTCGCACCCTTAGAAAAACCACCAATTTATATATGTTTGTCTCAAAAAACCAATTTATATATGTCTTGGAGTTACTTGTTACCGACCAACTCAATAAGTCAGCTTGGGAATCAATAAGCAGAGGATGAGGATGATGACGTGAGAAGAAGCTAAAGTAAGGAAGGAATATGATGTCCTGTGTGGGCTGATTAAGTGGGAATCAATAAGCTGCATAATTATTGCAGGTTGCACGATGAGCATATTGAGATTCAATATGTGGTGTGTTGACAAAAGACTACATTCATGAATGCAAAGAAGCTCGCTGTCGGGTATTAGAGGAGTTCTCCGAGGGAGAGAAGGAGGACAGTAGGGCGAGACAAACGAAAATAAGTTGATGCATGGGATAGCTAGCCATGTCTTCCGTTGCAACGCACGGGCATTTGTGCTAGTCTTGTCTAAAAGATATAGATTGGCAAGTTTAGGACCATCATGGATAACAACATCTAGGAGAACACATTTCGTAATACTCGTTCAAATCCAATATGCCCCATTTTTTATTATTGATTATTCCAATACATCCATTTATTCTACATATTTATATGCAAGCCAAGAATTTGACCAGCTGCTTGTGTACATAGTGTGCTTCCTCTGGGGCTCTGACATATTACCCTCTGTGCGATATATTATCTAGCTCGAAGAACAGAAAGGAAAATCCAGAGTGTCAATGATATGTAGTATTTGTAGTTGTAGGGGTGTTGGAAATAAATGTTTTAGCACCAATGGAGCAGTTGGTAGCCTGATACTTCGGTTTTATTTTCATCTGGTTTTATTTAGTCTCACCTCCCACCACCCCGTACCACTGGTTTTTATCTATCTACAAATCTTCCCTCCCACTGGTCTAAGCCGGTTATCAATCTTTGGTAATACAATAAAAGTCAAAGGGGAATAAATCAGATCATGGTCGGCAGTCAATCTCAAACCTGCATAGATTTGGTAACAGAATAAGTTCAAATGAAAGGATGGGGGGACGTTCATATACATAAGGATGGTAATCTCCATCGCATACATAATTACTCCAAAATCAATCACTGTCATAATCTACATCGCCAAAAAAAACTACTCCTTCCTAACCATGCGAGCACCTCGCCCCACCAATCTCACCTCCCGTTTCTACCATCACGACTAATTTTCTCGCGTTCTCTCCTGCACGCACAAAAAAAATTCGCCCGAGCCTCGACCGTGGGCTGGGACTCATCTGCCACACATCGCGTGCTCCGCAATGACGCACAGCGGAACCTCTTCTTCGACGCCCCCACGCACCCCCTCGCCGCCGCCACCAACGCCCTGCGCGTTCGCCTCTACGGCCTTGATGATCGCGTCCGCTCCCGTGACGTCCTCGCGCTCAAGCGCCGCCCACGCATCCATGCCGACTTCAGCCACATCGAGGGGGTTGAGGAGCCCCTTGACCCGGCCCTCGCCCTCGCCTGTGTCAACGGCCCTGCCCGTCTTGGCGGGGTCGATCCCCCCATCGCCCAACTCATCTTCGACGAGTATGGCATCAGTGGGTACACCGTGATGTTCGTATGCTTGGCTGGTTCCAAAACTCCCCGTGACATGTATGAGCTCGACCAGGGCGAGGGGCTCGTGCTCGTGCTTGTGCTTGTGCTCGAGCTCGACGAGACGCACTTCGATCTCGGCACCAACTACGAGTTGGACTGTGAGACTGCCGAGCAGGCGGCGGGCTACGAAGACGGAAGTGGGGGCAGTTCGAGCTTGTCGCTGCCGGAGACCCTGGAGAGGTGCGCGAAGAGACCTGGTTAGATTTGTTGGCCCCCAATGGTAGATGCTCCATGTGTCCTCCTCTGGTTCCTTGTGCATTATTGGGTTGTCTCAATTTTCAGTTTGGAACACATAGCCATGAAAAAAAATTGATGTCATGGTTACATATTGGTACTGGGAAGATTTGATGTATTATCGCTAAGCTCTCATGAGCAGGCCTGATTTTACAGATGTTTAGTGCACCGGTTCCTGTTCATTTTACAACACAGTCCTGCGATCTAATTGATGTTTCTCTGAATTTATGACAGGTAAACTGCACGAATAACAAATCAGATGGCATCTCTCATGTTGCCGTCGTTTAAAAGGGTGCAATCGTTTCTCATGATAACTATTAGTACCGGGGTCAATAGAACATGAGAATACCATTAAAATTAGAACTAGAGTACTTAGCCTCGGCACTATTTGGAAATTAATGTTCACCATATGGCTTGATAACCGGACCATTTTATCATTAATCTTAACCTCCTTCCTGTTGTTCGAAATGGCCTTGAGCTTATCTTATTAGCATGGCATTGTTTTTATACTAAATTAATGCAGATAGGTGGGTTGTTGAACTTTAGGCTGCAACAGAGCCACACAGGATGAACTTGACAAGACTTTATACTATGTTTAAGTCATGTCTCACTAGTAGAAAAAGGGTCAAATGTGAAGCATATTAGTGCCGGTTTGATTTTGAGCTGGCACTAATGTGTCCATTAGTGCCGGTTCCAATGGCTAGGCGGGCGGAGACCATTAGTACCGATTGGTGAGCAACCTTTTGTACCGGTTCGTGTCACGAACCAGTACTAATGATGCTGCGTCAGGCTGTGGTCAGGTTGTGGCCCCACGGGCACCGTTAGTACCGGTTCGTGCCATGAACCGGTACTATAGTTTCTTAGTAAGCTGTTTTTTAGTCCCACCTCGCGAAGAGAGAGGCACTAGGAGCGGTTTATAAGCCCTGAGTGCAGAGACGATGAAGGAGAGGCGCGATGCTCATCTGCACGTTGCTTAGCTTTAAGCCTTGAGAAATAGTGTAGACTGCACGGAGCTATGTGCAGTGCAGTTTGCACTATTCCGAAAGGCTTGAAGCTAATTAACGAGCATTGTGCCTCTTTTTTATCTTTAATAACTTATTACAACTCCGGACTTCTTGTGTTACGGCAAAAACTGGACGCACTTCGTGTACAAACTGGACAATCTCTTTCGAAGTATCAGGGTTTCTGACGAGAACTCATCTGTTACATGGGCACTTCATTTTTTAAACTTATTACAACTCCATAATTTTTTGCGTTCCGTGCACACCATTCAAAGCGACGTCATCAATTTCCAACACGTTCTGACATCATTTGCTGTTTTCAGTCATTTGAACTCCATCCTATTTTTGCATTCAGTATGCATCATTCAAAGCGACGTCATCAATTTCCCACACGTTCTGACATCATTTGCTGTTTTTCAGTCATTTACCGATTTGTTTAGAGAGCTAAATGACGGTGAAATTGAAAATCACTACGAAATGAACTCTGAAAATGTTGGAACTTGGCATGGTATCATCATTTCGCCCGCATAGCATGTGCAAAAGAGTAGAGAGGGTCATGGAGAAAACTGGATGCATCTCGTGTACAAACTGGACAATCTCTTTCGGAGTATCAGGGTTTCGGACGAGAACTCATCTGTTACACATGCACTTCAATGTTTTTTAAACTTATTTGAACACCGGCCTATTTTTGCGTTCAGTACGCATCATTCAAAGCGACGTCATCAATTTCCAACACGTTCTGACATCATTTGCTGTTTTTCAGTCATTTACCGATTTGTTTAGAGAGCTAAATGACGTTGAAATTGAAAATCACTACAAAATGAATAGCAGAAAATAAATAATGCAGAAAAAACTATATAATTTTTTTATATTCACAAAGAAACTAAATACAGCAAAAAAAATTACTCGGAAATAAATAGAAGAAAATTATATAAAAAATTGTTGGGGCGCTGCCCGCTGGGCCTGCCAACCCTAGGGTTTGCACATACAAGCCCAGAAGGGCTAGAAGGCTCAACGGGCAGCACGCCAAAGTTAGGCCCAGAAGCCTGCTATAGAGAGGAGTTCGAGACAGCAGCCGCGCCGGGGCTTTTAAACTGGTGCGGGCGCCCCTCGACTAACGAGGTGGGACTAAACTTGCCCGCACCGCTCCTGCGCCAGCGCACACCTTTAGTACCGGGTCGTGGCTCCAACCGGTACTAAAGGGGGGCCTTTATTACCGGTTGGAGCCACGAACCGGTACTAAAGGGGCAGTTTCCCGCCCCTTGGCCTGGAGAAAATTGGCCTTTAGTACCGGTTGGTGGCTCCAACCGGTAATAAAGGCCCCTCCTATATATATGGCACTTACGAAAAATTCAGTTTCATCGACCACCACTTCTTCTCCAACTACTTCGCGCGACATCGCCGCCGCCCTCGCCGCCCCCGCCGCGCGTCGTCGCCCCCGCCGCCCGTCG